>NC_056748.1:415813373-415970873 GCF_019279795.1 Protopterus annectens
GGAGCTCTGAAGCAAAATCTCTGTAGCTGATTACTTAGAGAGGAGGCAAAGAGGTCTACTTGAGGAACTCCCTACAGATGGATCAAATCTCAGAAGACCTCTGATCTAGTTTCCATTTGTGAGGGTCTGTCAAACAGTTTTGCTCTGACAGAATGTAGGATATGCCTGCAGAATGAGACTGAGCTGTGAAGCTATATTTCAAGCTAACACGGCTAGTCTACAAAACAAGTATGACATGATTCCCCTTAGCTTGTTGATGTACCACATGACTGTAGCATTGTCTTTAACAACTTTAAGACATCTTGGGGACTAAAGATGATTCAGAAGTTGAGTGCCTTGATAAGGGCAAGCAACTCTTTTATATTTATGTGCTTGTGTTTGTCCTTGGTGTTCCACACACTGCACTTTTATCCCTTGCGAAACTGCTCCTCAAGGAAAGTCTGAAGTGTCTGTGGAAGCTAACCATTTTGGATTAAGGAGGGAGAGGGTGATACATGGATTTAGAGATATTTGCTCTCTCCACTATGGAGTCTCTCTTCTAACAAACCCCAGCATTGGGATTTGAAAAGACAAAGGATACTGGAGCTGAGACCCATAAGACTTCAGATACCATTGTATTTTTCTCATGTGGAGTCCTGCTGGGGGTATAGTGAGAATCATAGATGCCAAGGGACGCAAAAATCCCAAGGTATTCCTTTGTAGAAACTAAAATCTGAGTGGAAACATTTAAGAACAGATAAAGATATAGATACATTTGCCTGTGGAAAAACAGCTATTTGAACTGAGGTGTCTAGCTGAACACAATCTTGTGTGAAGGCTCTTGAAATCGCAGCTTGTATATGAGATCTCTCACCTGAGAAAGATTCCTGATGCTTTGAAAATAACTCTTGAAAAATAAGCAAGTCATATAAATACAGAAAAGTGTGGATAACCTGCAGCCTGCAAGGAGCTATAACTGGAGCTAGACATTTTGAGAGCACTCATGGTGCAGTGTATAACCCAAGGGAAGAACATTCTGGAAAGTCTGCAACACATAGAGAACTGCTCTCATCTCCAAGACATTGATGTGAAGAATGGCCTCTAAACTTGACCACGTACCTTGGATCATTCTCCCTTCGGAATGCTCCTCCACACCCTAGAAGGGAGGCATTAGTGGTCAGTATTGCTGATATTTCTGCAAGAAAGGGTCGCCCTTGAGTTATTGTAGGTAATGAAATCCACCACATAATGTACTGTCTGCAAATTCTTGTAAGACAAAGTCTGGCATGCAAAGGGTGAATTTTCTGGGACCACTGAACTACAAGTGCCTATTGGACAATTTGCATGTGGTTGGAAGAAGCCATGAGACCAGCATTCATTGTATCAGTCATGCTGGATTGTGTGGTTGATGTAACACTTGTAGGGCTGTTTGATATAGACAGGCACAACATTTCAACTAAACAGGGAACCCTTCCCTTTTCCCTCTTCCAGGAATGACAAGAGGGACTCCCCCTTGCCCATTAAGGAAACCTCAAGAGCAGGAGAGGACATGGCTAACCCCTGATCCATAGTGGCTGTAAGTGCTACACCTGAGGGATCCAGGATAAAAGATGAATGTTTTGACATACAACTAATGGCCACAGCAGAATCACCCACCTGCAGATGAGGCAAATTGCTAGCCTGCTGTGATGGGAAAGGCTGTCTGCTTACCTGTTTCTTTTGGCGGCTGGAAGAAGAACTAACCATGGGACCAACAGATCATTCCATGGTCAAGCTGAAAAATGTGCTTCTTTCCCAGGGAAAATAATCAGAAAATGCCAGAAAAACAAAACGTCACTTTTTTCACTGGCAAACATAGGAAGAAGCACTTTAAAACACTTTCCAGTCCCATAAAGTAAAATAAAAAGAAGTTATGTACTCACCATAACGTTCCATCCGAGTAGTTCTACTAAATTTGTCTTCAAACTGTGGGATACGGATCTGTATCAGATCCGAGCCGGCAACTTTACTAGCATCTGCTCCGAGCTCCAAGCTCCTCCCCTTACCCATAATACACCTCCACTCATACCTGTCAGCTGTCCCTGATTTTGACTCAAATCTTGGCTCCTCTGTCCCTCATAATCCCTCTTAAATCTAGTGAATTTTGGAGAGAAGGTGGTGTAATACACTTAATAAATAGTGGGGCGATAATTAGACTTACAAGACGTCTTTTACTTCAGAAAATGTATATTAAGTCACATTATCTTATTCCGTCAATGTCCCGAGTTAATAGTACTACTATTTTAAAAGTGTCCCTGACTGGTTGAGAGCTATGCCTCCACTACCTTCCAAACCCCAGATCGAGTTTGCTGAACCTTATACTGATAACCCGACCTGAAAAAATACTTGTGACCTATAACTGCAGCCTGTAGGCTGTTCATGTGCCAAGGTTCGGGGGAAGGAGGGAGGGACGGTTGAAGACAAATGAAGTACACCTATTCAGATGGAACGTTATGGTGAGTACATAACTTCTTTATCCAAAGTAGTTTACTTCATTTGGTCTTCAACCTGTGTGATAGAGTCCCCAGCTAATAAACTCCTGGGAGACCCTCATTGAAGGATATTCCGGAGCACCGCTGAACCAAAGGATGCTCTCCTTCTGGAAGTCAAATCCAACTTGTAATGAGAAATAAACATATGAGATGAGGACCAAGTAGCTGCAGAACAAATATAATTCAAAGACACTCTAGACCAAAAAGTCACAGACGTAGCCATGGACCTAGTGGAATGAGCTTTCACCTGACCTGGAGGAGACAAGCCTCTGTCCTTATATACCTGAAGGATGCATGAAGAAATCCATCTAGCAATAGTGGCCTTGGAGATAGGTTTCCCCAAAAAGGGTTTCTCTAAGGATACAAACAATTGATCAGATTTACGGAAATATTTTGTCCTGTGTAAATAGAATCGTAACTGTCTATGAACATCCAACAGGTGAAGCTTGTATTCCTTCTTGTTAGTAAAATTAGGAAAAAACACAGGCAAATTGATGGTCTGATTGATACTCACTGGTGATGCCAGGATGATGATGATGATGAAAGGATGGATTGGTTCGAAGGGAAACTCTATCTTTGTGAAAAATCATGTAAGGAACTTTGATGGACAAGGCCTGCAATTCTGAAACCCTTTTGGCAGCGGTAATAGCCACCAGAAAAGCTGTTTTCCAAGATAAATATTTCAGATCTGCTGTTGCAGCAGGCTCGAAAGGCAGAGCGACCCAAGCTTGAAGGACCATAGTAAGGTCCCATGGTGGAACAGGATCCTTGACCGGGGGGGGGCATAACAAAACAGTGCCTTTAATAAAGGCCTTACATAGTCTGGAGGAGGCTACAGAATTCTCACCCACATGAAAATGAGAGATGGCAGCCAACTGAACCTTGCCAGTAGAAGAATTAGCTCCGTGTTGAAAAATGTCAGCTAGAAAATCAAGAATGGCAGAAATAGGAGCTGTCAAGGGGTCTAAACTCCTTTGAGAGGCCCAAAAAGAAAAACGTTTCCACTTGCTGCGATAAACCTTCCTGGTCGAAGACTTATGAGCAGCCACCAAAATAGATCTAACTGAGGAGGATAGTCCAGGAATCCTAGCAATCACGGGAACTGGAGCAGCCAAGCTGTGAGCTTCAAACTGTCCAGATTTGGATGAGGCACCCCCAAAGGGTGTACAATTAGATCCTGAATGGTATCCAGCATCCAAGGCAGAGCCAGAAGGTGAGACCAAAGGAAGGGAAACCATACCTGGAGAGGCCAAAACGGGGCAATGAGGATCACTTTGTTCTCCAGTCGACAAGCTTTCTGTACAAACCTCGGAATAAGAGGTACTGACGGGTAACCATACAGAAGACTGGGAGGCCAAGCATGAACTAGAGCAGGGGGTCCAGAGCAAAAAACTCGCTGCACTTTGCATTGGAAGGAGATGCGAAGTGATCGCAGTAAGGTTGACCCCACTGGTGGAAGATCTGTTCTGCTACTGAAAGATTCAGAGACCACTAGTAAGGCATCAGAACAGTCCGACTTAGCCTGTCTGCTAGGATGCTGAACCATCCCAGAATGTGCATTATGATGAAAATGCGACTGGTGGAGATTGCCCATTCCCACACTTTCATGGACTCACGACAAAGGGGGTAAAATCTGGTCCTTCCCTGTTTGTTGATATACCAGACCACTGACATGGTGTCTGACTGAATTGCGATCGTTCCCAAAGGAAGAAAGGCATGAAGGGCCTAAAACGCTAGAAGGACCACTCTCATCTCTAGGACATTTATGTGCAAGCTGGTCTCTACAGGGGACCATAGGCCTTGGACTGTCCTACCTGAACAATGCCCCCCCACCTGAGTTGGGAGGCGTCCATAGTCACTGTGGCTTGGGCCGGGGCTGGAACAAAGGGTCGTCCCCTCCAAAATATCCGGAGAACACATCCACCATATGAGGGACGACCAATAGACTCAACTGAGTTGAAATGGATATGCCAGTGGTAGTTCCAATAGGGACCATTGTGCAGCTAGAGTCCACTGTAGAATTCTCATGTGTAACCGGGCACAAGGAAGAAGAGTTATGGATGCCACCATCGAGCCTAAGGCCCTCAACACCAATTCTGCCATTGGGAGATGAGAGTGGTAGATCAGGGAGACATGCATCCTCATGTTTTGTACTGTCTCCAGGGTCAGGAAGATTTTGCACTGAAGAGTATATATCCTGGCACCAATGTAGTCTATCACCTGTACAGGATCTAGAAGTGATTTGGATGTGTTGATTGTGATCCCCAAACGCAGGGCAAGAGTCAGGAAATAATCCCTGGTTTGGGAGAGTAGATGCCTGGTCGGAGCAGTGAGGAGACAATCATCCAGGTATGGATAGACCTGAATCCCCTGAAGCCTCTGGTGAGCCACTACCACCGCCATTACTTTGTTAAACACCCTAGGAGCTGTGGTGAGACCAAAGGGTAGGGCTCAAAATTGGTAATGATTGACTCCTAGCCGGAAGCGAAGAAACCCCCTGGAGCTTCTGTGCATCTTTATGTGATAGTAAGCATCCTGGAGGTCTAACAAGCACATCCAGTCGCTCTCTTGCATGTACGACATGATGGACTGTAGTGTGACCATCCGGAACTTCTCTTTGGCAACTGACAGGTTCAGGGTAGAAATGTCCAGAATGGGCCTTATGTCCCCCATTTTGTCTGGCACTAAAAAGAACCTGGAATAGAAGCCCGATCCAGACTGATCTGGGGGAACGGTTTTGATGGCTCGTTTTACTAGCAGCTTGGAAATTTCTTATGCTGCTGCCTCCCTTTGTGTGGATGGTATGTCCAGGAAGTATCTGGGACATTTGGGGGGACCCACAAAGGGAATAGAGTATCCTCTAGATATGATCTGAAGCACCCAGTGGTCTGATGTTATGGATTCCCATACCGCTAGGTGCAAGGACAATCGTCCCCCGACTGCCTCCAGAGTACAGCAGTCGGGCCACCCCTCAGGGTTGTTACCAGAGTCTGTCCGAGAAAGGTTCTTGAGACACAAAATTCCTCGGACCCTCTCTGCCTCTGGGCCCGGTGTTCATTCTGTCCCCCTCTGCCTCTGGGGGAAGAAGAGCCCTGAGTGTCCCAGGAATACTATGACTTCCGGAACCGCATCTTCTTTTGCCCTCTCTGGTTCCAGGAAACAGACCTTTGAGGGTTCGAAAAAACGGATCCTGACGGCAGACAGTGTTTTCCCTTCCTTCTCACGCTGGACTAATGTCTCTTTGACAGTCTTACCAAAGAGAGTAGAGCCGTCATAAGGGGCATTGGTAAAAGACACATTGAAAGGTTCCGAAAATTTACATAATCTGAACCAGGGGTTGCACCTCATGGACTCGCCAGACCCAGCCACCCTAGATGCTCCTTCTGTAGCATGTGAAAGGAGTCGCATGGACATGTTGAAGACTGCTTTCAAAGTGGCCATCCTCGCGGAGAATGAAGCCTTGTCCTCCTGCGACATGGACTTAGGGGGAGACTCCTCCAGCTCCATTACCAGGTCACGTTGGAGTCTGGTGACATGGGCCAGGTAGTTTAGTGCCCTAATCAAAAAGGTAGCTGAAGCATAAACCCACTTTCCTAGGCGGTCCATCATCCGTGACTCTCGGTCAGGAGGATGAACCGAGGAACTCTACTGGGCAAGTTCCTTCTTCGTGGCTGCTGCTACCACCATAGCGTCTACAGGGGAGCCCTTGTTCCATGCTGGTCTGTCTATAGGGGGACTTAAAATTTTGTCAGATCTTTTTGGAATTGTTTTCATGGTGTCTGGTTCCTTCCATGCCCACGAGTTGACCAGGTCCACCAAAGGATCCACTGGAGGGGATACCCAGGAAGTAGATGGGCCCATGCCGAAAGCCTCCAGGAACATGGACTCATCAGAAGAAGGTTTGGGGGCAGACCAACCTCCCTGTTGGTGCAGGATTTCCATGATGTTTCCAAAGGAGACATTCTCAGGAGGTAACCTAGGGGAACCTTCTCCATCATCCAAGTCCGTATCCTCTGTGAGGGACTCGGGGAAGTCCAAGTGCCTCTTTTTGCACGTATGCTTGCAAGGGTTCTCTCCGCTGGGGCTCCGGGGGGAACTCACAAGCCACTTGTTCCTCAGGGGAAACAGTCTGTTGCTCCTTGAACATGGAGCGTCCCTCTGGTAAAACGATGGGGACCGTAGAAACAGCCAAGGGGTCTGGGTGGAGTCCAAGTGGGCAGTCAGGGGTCTCAATCCAGCAGAGAGAACCCTTTCTACCACACTGAATGCCGAAGGAGAGCGAACCTCCTGAGAAACCAATAAGGAGGCTGGTCTCCCCGGGTCCGATGAGAGAATCGGAGCTAGGCCCAAAGTGGATGGAGCTCCGAGGGAGGGAACTTGGCCCGACAAAGGCGGAGCCGATGAAAAAAGTTGCACTCCCTCGGATCAGACACCCAAGCTCCATATCCGAGAGTGGCTTGGATCTGAGCTGGTCGGATCCCACATGCTCCAGGCAGCTGTCAGCATCGAGGAAGCAGGTACCGTTGGTGCTGACCCCCTGACTAAAGCCATCCTCAGATCCGAATACTCCGAGCCCAATGGTCAGATCAGAGAAGGAGATATCAGCTGGAAAAAAGGAAGCGAGCTCCCCCTCCTGAGGGAGAGGGGGCTGGCAAGACCTCCATCTGGATTTGAGTACAGATGAATCTCCTCATCATTTTATCCATATCAACCTCAGACAATGACCGGGTGGACCTTGACGAGGCCACGGACTCTGATCTTGCAGGTCGGGACACCAAGGCCCTAGAAGCTAAGCATGTCTCCTCCGGCTCCGGGGAGAACCTCGGAGATTGGAGCCAAGGGGAGTCATGGATCCGTAATGTTTTAAATGGTGAAGGGAGGTCCAGAGACCTCTTACGCTTTTCCCTCACCTTTGACTCCCTCTCATCCTCTCTGTCCTTTTTCCACTCCACTTCCACAGGCTTTTGCACAGGAGGTTGAGTCCCAGCCTGGGAGGGAGAAGATGCCAGGGAAATAGAGGAAGCAGCCGCTGTGACCGAAGCCGAAGATGAGGCAACAGTCTCAAAAGGGGGAAGAAGGCCTTTTAGGGCCAACTTGGCCTTCCTATCTTTAATTGCACAAGGGTTGAACCCCACAGAAATAATGCAGTCTACAGTCAGATGGGCCAAGCACATAACACACAGAGTGTGGCCATCCACAGGGGATAACTTATGGCCACAGTCAGTGCGTCTCTTGAAAATAGGCTTGTCATCCATACTATCAGAAGAAAGAAAAAACTAAAGGGAAAAAAAAATGTTAATTCTTTCTTTTTTTGAGCACACCCACTCACCACACTCACACACAGAACACACTGAGGGGGAGGGGAAGCAAAAAGTCTACACAACTACTCTGACTAACTAACTAACCTAAACACTACAAACTCAATGCACCAAGCGAGGGGAGGAGAAAGGGGAAACTACTCTATCACTATCTAAAGATTTTTAGGAAAAAAGAGAAATTTTTAAAGCCTTTACCCACTTCAAAACCTGGAGCTCTAGAGATCATGATGCATAAGCTATTCACGGCAAACGAGATCTGGGGGTTGGAGGGTAGTGGAGCTGTATTATTGGTAAGGGAAGGAGCTTGGAGCTCGGAGCAGATGCTAGTAAAGTTGCTGGCTCGGATCCGATATGGATCCGTATCCCACAGGCTGAAGACCAAATGAAGTAAACTACTTCAGATCCACAATTTCTCCACAGAAAAATGTTTTTTCAATTACTTTAAACAACTTTTAAACTGACAGAAAAAAGTGCTCCTGTTTAAAACTACAGTACAGTCTTGTGAGAATTCATTAAAACATAAACTTCTAGCTTTAAAATAACTTTCCTGAAGTTCCTGAAAAGGAAATTGATAAAACAACAACAATATTTAGAAAATGAAGGTTTTTTTTTCCCCAAAGGGAACTTATCTGTCCAGCAAAGAAGCAGTTCAGCCTGACACATGATCCTTGAAAGCCTCAGAGGGCCATACTCTTACCTGCAGTAGTCAGCTCAGTTCAAGCTGCCTCAAAAATTTGGGCACGTGGAAGGTGCTGTAAAGCTTTGGAAACAGGCCAGCTTTTATATCCTTGGCAGGATATAACCCATATAGCTAAGAATATTGTTGCAGTGATTAATATAATGAACATCTTATCTGCCCAGCAATAGAACAGCATAAGCTGACTATCGATCATCCAGCACTCTGTTAGATGTCAGAAAAGCTCAGAAGGGCTTGGTGCCCACACCAGTCTTTTAAGTTAGCTCAACTCAAGCTGTCTGACAGCTCAGACACATGAAAGATGCCCTAAAGCTTTGGAATCTGTCTATCTGTCAGGGTGTTACATCCTTGACAGGATATAAACCAGATTGCTAAGGTTAGTGCAGCAGTTGTCAATACGATGATCATCTTTATCTTGTCTCAGGACAGTCTCCAGTATTGCTAGGGCACTCAGAGGTGGAAATGTGCCCTTGCATACTAGCAGGTGAAATGAGTAAGCTTTCGTTTTTCTTCTCTGAGCTTTGCAATGAGATGTGGAATTACTGGGAATGGTGAGAACGTATATATGAATCTTTCACACACAAGAGAAAAAGAATGTGACCACCTCTTCTTCCCCCTCCGCTTTTTGCTGAAGCAAACAGAAGAAGAGGAGATCTGTATTCTCCAGAGAAGTGAATATGTATATCTTTGGAGTGCCACACTTCAGGAAGATTTTGATGGATTTTGATGATACATGACATCTGAATCAACAATTCCAGGAGAAGCTGAAAGAACCAGCTCAGAAATTCCATCAGATCTTTCATTACCCAGGGAATGTAAAATACTGAGAGAATTATGTACTCATCTGTGTCCCAATGCCACATATGCACTGCCTCCCTCTACAAGGAATATGACCTTTATTGCTGTTATTTTTTTAAGTTACCACATGATTCTCTCAGTTTGTTTGACAAGTTGAGGATAGGCAATTGCCTCCAAGATCATCAAGACCAGAAAGACTACTCTTAAGCATCAAATGGTTGAACTGGAGTACCATCTCTATGGGTTTCTAATCTTCCTGAACCATATACAGCCTTGGTGAGCTCCCTAGCCTACAAGCAAAGTGTCTGTTGCCAGAATCTATAGTGGGTTTGTGTGCAGGTAAGGAAGACTCAGACAACAATACCATAAGTTGTATAACCACAGTTAATCAAACAGAGCAAATATTCTCCACCACAAAATTGTTCCAATTCCGTAAAGTGCAAAGGATTTATTCTAAAACACTGCTGTTGACATATAATACAGAATATAATCTCTAGCGCCTCGGCAAACTTGCCTTTAACAGAGTAAGACTTTGTAACCATTCAAACTCACACTTTTATACTGAAATAAAACACACTCACTCAATTAATTAATTAAATAAATAGTGAGTTTGTGTGCAGGTAAGGAAGACTCAGACAACGATGCCATAAGGTTTGAGAGTACGGTGGCTTTGAAGACTCTGATATCCCATAGTCCACTGCAACACATACATCTTCAGGCATATAATTTCACTATGAAGACTGAGTACCTGCTAGTCTCAGAAGTTGCAGAAAGTCTGGGCTTAGGCCGTGCACTATTTTGTCATCTATTTGGCCAAAATCAGGCCTTTACCAAAGGTAGGAAGTAGGAATAACTGACACTACAGAATTTCCAGCCCTCCACTAACAAAGGAAATCCTCCAAGCACAAGTTGATGAGGACATCTCCCAGTTTATATCTATCACTGGAGTTCCCACTGTAGGGAAAATTTCAGTGAACCCATGGACATATCATTCAATGACCAGTTATCCAGATAACAGAATACATGGAAATCCTTCTACTGCATGGCCTCAGACACAAAGTCCAATACCTTGTTAATGACATTGGACATTTAAAAAATCCTAAATGGCAGCACTTTGTTTTAGAAGTAATTCTTACCAACATTAAAACAAAGAATCTCCTGGATAGACATCAAATAATGATGTGCCAAAATATACCCATCATCTCCAGCAAGAACAACCAGGAACCATATTTAAGGAACAACACAGACCACTGCAGCATGGCAAGCTGAAACAAAATGTAAAAAAATATACTGACTGAAGCCACCAAACTTCAAAATGGAACATAGCTCATCAATCTCCTTCAGAACCAGAAAATGTGACAGTAAAATCTCTGGTCACATTCCAAAAATGGGAAAGCCTCTACAACCCCTCTCAGCAATAAACACCAAGTCTGTCCTTAAAGCTCCACTGAGAAGGATTAATCAACCATTGGAGCTCTTTCTTGGAAAGGGCCAGTGAGCTCCAGAATTTTGCAGAAGTTTCCCATGTCAATGGTATTTTGCAATGGCTCTCCAACTAAAGGCAAACATACACCCTAATGGACAGTTTCCTGATTAAAGTTAAGACTATAACAGAGCAACCAACTGGATCGTCCTCTTGTGTGACTGAACCAGTAATGGCAAGGGCAAGACTATGTGACATTTCAGAGCCTTCCTCTTGCAATCAGAAGGCCTATTTCATTTTAGATCTGGCTAGACTTAGAAAGGTAAAACTTTAAGGTTAAAGACACACGGTCATCAAGAATCCCCCCTCCCCCGAATGCTAAGGACCAGCTCTTACCATAGGAGGTTGGCAATCAGATCTTCAGCAGGCTGGGGAGAGTAGCTCCCCAATGAAATGGGATCCAAGATTTCAAGCAATTTTAGCCATACTATACTGTGCGACCATACATCAAAACGTGTGGTCCTAGTTAAAGCACTGGTAGTCATTATTCTAGGATATGCCATAATACATGGTAGAGTCCATAGACATATACATGGTCTGCTTTGAACCCAGACTCAAGAACATCCTCAAGTTTTCTTAAAGCCTTCATAGCTGAGTAGGACTGGATTTGGTACAAGAGCATGAAGAGGCAAGAGCCCTAATCCCCAGTGTAGAAGAGGAGTAAATACTCTTGCCGCATCTGCTGAAAGCCTAGAAATCCTAATCTGGTACAAATGTCCGTCTTAATGAATAAGTTGCAAAATCATGTGATCTCTGGGATCTATGGTGAAAAGAAGAGATCACACAGACATTACCACTCAGACGCTTGGTTAATTGCTCTACCTACTCAGTTCTGAACTTGTAAGAAGGATCTGCCTGTCTGAAGGCTGAACATGCAAAGTAGGGTGCGCCTGGGCTGCTCAGCACTCTTAAAAAATGTTTCTAGAGGACAATACCTCAGGGCTTTTCAAGCCCCTTCCGAAGAATTTATGCAGATTATTTTGGGAGAGGGGGCAGAAATGAGCTAGAGGCTGTGTAACTGTTCTGCATAAACCACTGATCCTGTTCAAAGTAGAGAGACATACTCAAGAGGAAATAGGTTGGGTTCATTATCTTTGCATGTCTGAAAAGGTCATCTCAATAGTCACAGCAGAGAGAATGTGCTGTATTCCCACATCTCCAATTAACTGAAGGATGTGTTTGCACATATTATCATACTAATGGAAGCTGGGATGTGAAACTAGTATGCAGTCATACTCCCACTAAAACCAACCTATGTCGGGAGGAAGCATACTCAGAGCTGGCACTGGCTTCAGAGGTCCCTTTTTGAGGTGCAGTCCTGCATCTTTAATGCAAAGCCCAACCAACCATCAAATATTTTCTTGTTGTCTAGCCATTCAGACATAAGACTTGATATGAGACGATGTTAAAAAGTTTCTTCATCTAGGATATGTTGCCCTAGTTGGGCCCAGGGGCCATCCCAGGAAAGAAGTCCTAACTCCATACTATTACAGATCAATGACAGGTCACTCAAACAACCATTTCCTAGGCACAAATTGTCTGTCCTTGAGTCACAGCAAATCAGCTAATGGCAGGGTAATGCAAGAAATCTATGATGTATTGACAGGGCGGAGCTGGAAAAGTGCTTCCTCCAGTCCCCTTGCCCTCCTCTGAAATAAAGGTTATATGTGAGCTCTAGTCCTCACTGACTAAGGTTAGGTTCAGCACCTGTAGAGACCACTGGGCTGGCTGAACACCAAACTAACCTTTTCCAGGGCAAAACCACAACCTGCTCTTTCAGGGTTTGTCCTTACAGTAGTATGCCAGCGTATGTTTGGGGCTGAATTAAGGACCCTCCTGCTGGCTACTGCACATGAAGTTCTTGACAGCCATCATCTTTTTTATTTAGTCAGAAGGTAGGCCAGGAGCTGCTACCTACGTTACATTCAAGAAGCAGGATTAATGCTTTGGTTCTTATAGCTATATCTTATAATGTGTTCATCGCCAAGACAATAAAAGTATTGTCAATGCATGTCTTAGCCTGTAATATGATAGCCACATGGACAGAGATATGTTAACATTTATGACTATGCAGAACTTCATTGACAATAGCAAGAAACATGATCTGAACTGCGACAGTAGCAAAAAAGTACTGTAAAGTTCATTGAACATGCATGCGTATGTATTTAGCACTTCACAGAGTACATAACAATGTGTGTGGACCTATCCAGATGTGCAGTATTTCAATAATTTTGCCAAATGTTGATTTGTAAAGATGAGCGTAACCTAGTACCCATCAATTAGGGTCTGAAATGTTAGGGCTGTCCATATTCTTCAAAACAAAAAGGAAATGAAAGCAGAACCATCGCCATTGTTCAAAATATAAGGCAGCCTCTACAGCCTATGTCTGTACCTGTCTGAAAAACACTGCACTGCTGACAGCTGACACAGTTTTGTCTCTTTGTGGAGCCTTTCTGTGGGAAACCTAACAGCTCAAAGATGTGGGCAAGAGTAGCCATGGAAACAGCTCTCAAGAGGGGAACACAGAGAACTGCCTCCCAGCATGCATCACTGGATCACAGTCAGGAATATTTCTGTTATGCAAACAGAACTCCCTCTTTAAAGACTTCGCCAGAGCAGTAACAGACAAGACCTTGTGACACTTGCAAATCTTCCTTGGGTGTTAAAGAAGCTTTTTCTTTTGGGGATTGGTTTGGTTTGAAAAGGGAAGAAGAAAACAGTAATAGGAATGGATCATAAAGGAAATCTGTGTTAGTAATGACTGGTTTCCCCTTTAAGAGATCATCTACAAGGTCTTGAGAGACCTGTCCAAAGACTGCTCCCTTGAAATAGGCATGTAGAATGTTATTCCTGAGATCTTTCTTGAGGGAGGACTATCTCAGTCATGTAATCCTGTACAAGCCCATACCTAAGCCAGCAGCACTAGCATAATCAAAATTATTGAGGGATATGTGGTGGCCCAATAGGAATGATGCAGAATCCTGACTGTGTTGTCCTTATGGCCAGACTCATGGATGCTAGCAAGCTTTACCAAGGAATGAACCATTGGGAAGGACTGGCATTTGGACAGATGATATAAGTACTTGAGGAGCTCTGGCCTACTTCTCTGGTAACAAAGTGTTGTGGTCTCTCAGATCTTTACTGTACAAGTGAGATCACACATGAGCTGGCTTATAAATACTTGAAGAATGACTCACTCCATTCAGCCAGGGGTTTACAAAAGCTGTCCACCTTCCTGGGCCTGCAGTAACAGAGACTGAGTACTTATAGACTATCACTGCCCTCTGTCTATCTTACAGACAGTGGCATCCTGGACTTCAAACTCTTCACAAAAGCCTGTCAGGAAAGAATTTCTACACCACAACTAGTTCTACAACTGGGAACTCAAGGAAGGGTGATCATGAGGTAACACAGGATAAATTCCACCTGCTACCACCAAATATATGATGGTCTGATGATCCAAACCACTTTTCCCTAATTAATATGCAAGGGGTGGTACATGTCAAAAAAGAAGATACAATGAATCATAAAGGTGCTAGTATGAGACAAAAGATGGTCTATTATGATTCACACAAAGTCCTTTCCAGAAGTGGTTAACAATACAACTCTTGTACAAAATACCCTTCCTTGTCTTTACAGTATTTTTGTAACAAGTTGGACTCTTCTGGCATACCTAAAACAAAATAACTGTTTATTCTTAAAAATAGGCATATTATACTTTGTGGCAAAAACAGCTTGAGCAGTAACTCTTCAAAAGGATATAAGCCAACAGATGAGGTTACTCTAGTTCAATACACATATCCTTAAGCTGCTAAAGAAACTACCAGTCACAAACATTTATAACTGAATAATACCCGCGGTAGTGGTGCTGCGGTAGCGTTGTCACCTCACAGCAAGAAGTTGTCCCATTCGATTCTCAGCTAGAGCGTCTTCTGTGTGGAGGCATGCGTGGGCATGCCTTCGTTGAAGGTTGTGCGTCAGAGCTGGTAACTCGGCACGTAAAAATCCACTACCAAACATTAGCGGACCGGAGTTCCGCTGTGGCGACCCCTAACCGGGATAAGCCGAAAGATACAACAGCAACAACAAACATTTATAACTGAATAATAAAGTTTGTCCCTTGGAATAAATAAAGTTAAGTAATGCACTTTGCAAAATTAAGTACAGCTGCTATAAGCTTGTACAAAAATACAAAATAAATGGGTTTAAGCAGGTAGGTGACATATAGAAGAATTATAACAGCTTAGCTGGGCCTTATTCAACCAGTAGCTCAGTGGTTTACTTAATTTGAAAATACCTCTGTCCGTACAGTTTCTGCTTTAGCTTAATTACATTTCTCTACATTTCTTCCACATTTGTAACCACGAGTGAATTAAAAAAAAAAGCCTCCATGTGCTTAGGAAACGCTTGCTCATAAACTGGTGTCCAGGTAACTTTATCTGGTTTATTTTGGAGGTAAGATCCATGAGAGATGTTGCTATGGTACTGTAGTGAGGTAACAATTTTCTGTAATATCCCAACTGTTCCGTGGAATGCCCTTACCTCATTTTTGGTAACAGGGATATACACAATGTGTTGATACTCTCAACTTTGGTAGACATTTTTTTGCTACCACCCACCCACTGCCAAGAAAAGTTACTTCCACCATTCTTACCTATCAACTGTTTGCCTTAACAGTCAGTCCTCCTTTATTAATCTGATCAACTTCTCTCTGAAGTGAATGTGTTCTTACAGGACTGACTAAAAATTGCAGTATCATCAATGTAAGTTACAGCATAATCTCCAGCTCCTAGAAAGGTACAATCTATTAGCCTCTGAAAAGTTGTTGAAGTATTCTTCCTCCCAAATGGCACTACAGTGAATTCATACAAAATATATAAGGGCACAAATGCTGACCTTTCCTTTGCTGTGGGCATCAAGAGTACCTGCCAGTTAGCATTAGGTCAACAGTGGTTAGTTGCTTAGCTCTGTCCATCTGCCCTAAAACTTCATGTGCCCTGTGTATGCATCTGCTTCTGTGCAACTATTTAGTTTCCCATAGCCTATACAAAAGCCTGGCATTCCCATCCTTTTTTGCTACTAACATCACCAGTAAAGTCTAAGATCTACTGGATTCATGAATTAACCCAGAGACTGCACATCCTGATATTCTTTCAACATGATTTGCTTGACTTGCTCAGGTACCATTTAAAGAGCTTGATTGGCCATTGGGTTCCTGTGTCCACATGGTGCTTTATTTAGCAGTGAAAATGTCCACAAACTCTGAGAACTAATCATATTTGCTGAACTTGTGTAAGGGATTGCTGCTGTGACAGCACCGTCTCATCCACTGAAGTGTTAGCTTGAGCCTCACTGTGGAGCTTTACTATCAGACCCCCCTCCAATTCTTATTGTAACCCATACACTACATACTAGTGCCTCTGTCATGGTAAGTCTTCATCATATTGATGTTGCAGAGTTAGTGTTTCTGCCTCTTGCCTAGTTACACTACCTAATTGACATCACTTACTGTATCTCCTCATACTGCTTGCAATTTACTTCGCCAAATAGAAATAAATACCATTACCTTCTGTCCAACTGTATACTTTTAGGCTCTAGCTATTTGTAATGCCAAACATTTTGTTGCTCTTGTGCTTGTGTTACTGCACTTAAGCCAAACCCGAGAAAACCCCAAGTTTAGTCCTGAGATTCAGTGTATACACCTTGTTACACTTTTTGCAGGAATTACATTCACCCTCCTACTCATTATCAATTAAGTCAAAGAGCCCCCTCACCCTGAGAACATAAAGTAGCTTAAATGGTAAAATCTTGTGGATTCTTGGAGCAACTCTGTATGCAAACAGCCCATAGAATAAACACTTTTGCACTCCTGCTCAAACTGATATGTGAATGCTCTCAGCCTGGTATTGACAGTAGAATTAAACTGGCAGCAGAATTAAACCTCTCCACCAAACCTTTTTATTTGTGGATAGTACTGGAATGTTTTAACTAATTGATGTAAAATGCTTCCATAAACAAGTTAAAAGGTTGGACAAGAAAATAACCCTCTGTCAGAATTTCTAAGAGAAAAAAATCTGCAATTGTGTAAATTAGGACACACCAGCTTAGTTCACACAAGCTGCGCAGACAAGGGCAAAAGGTAGAAGAGTCTCATCTATATTAGCTACAAGCATAACTCAATTTTACCTCCTAGCTAAGGTGTTCAGTACTATACCCCACTCAGACATAGTTGTCAAACTAAATGAAGTAGGTGTAAACCCCTACATAACTTGCTGGATTGTCAGCTGCCTCACAGACAGGACCCAAGAAGTCAGGGTTGGTGACTCCACTAACAGACCGGTCAACAGCAGGGTACGTTAGGGCTCCAACTCCAATATGAATCTGCTTCTCACAGGAAATGGCTAATGTCAAGGGCATTTGGCTGACCAAGTCTGCAGATGACTGCAAAATGGGAGCTATCATAGACTCCCGCCATGACAGAAACATTTTACAAGAGGGTCTATATGAACAAATGACCAGTGCCAAAGTCACTGACTAATACTCAATGCCAAGAAATTCATTATAGTGACTTTTTGGAAAAGTGCTACTCAGGCTAATTATTGACTGATAAGACACCACTAAGAGCTGACCTGGTAGCCAGGGATGTGGAAGCATATGTAGTCAGCAATCTGGCCTTTGACCAACATGTGGCCAAGGTAGTAATAAAATCATTCTATGTCTCCCCACTTATAAGTAAAGGCACAGCATCTAGGTCCAAGGATGTCATAATGACACTTTATTTGGCCCGTATCAGACCCATTAAGTATAATGCTCCCTCCATCATGTACCAGACCAGACAAGTGCAACAGCTGGAATACCCACAAAGGTCCCTTATCAAGAGAACTCAAAGTATAAACACAGTGTCCTATAAGGATGGCCTTAAAGCCCTATCTCTATTCTCTGTCTCTTACAGATCACTGAAAGGTGATCTATGCCTGGCTTACAAGGCATCCTTGGATCCAGCTCTGATGGACCTCTTTGTGCATCTGCAACTTGAACAGCATCATAATCACTAGATCCAAGGATTTAAATTTTGCTTGTGACATAAATAACACATATTGGCGAGACACATGTTTGTGTCTCAGAGGATACCCATGCTTTAGAACAGGCTCCCATCCATGTGAAGCAGAGTCCACCCCACCCCTATTTAAGTGTAACCTTGACCAATAGATGGGAAATGGGAAATTCGCCCTGGGTTTGTCCCCGATGTCTCTGACAGACAGAGGAAGACATCAGTGCCCAAACTAATATACCCCCCCCCATAATCTCTAGAAACTTCCTAACTAACATTCCCCCTACTAATAAACGTTCAGGATATATAGGGACACAACTGGGTTAGATTGCACAGCGAGACTTATAAAGGCCCTGGTGGTCGTTAGCCTAGTATATACTTATGAACCTATTAACAAGAGCTATCTGTAGATGAGGGCAAAGCAGTGAATGCTGCCTTCCTCAAACTGGCTAAGGCATTCAACACAATACCTCACTTGAGCACTGTAGATAAACTTGCAAAATTAGGTATAAACCTATATGCCACCCGATGGACAGGCAGATGACTCAATGATAGGACACAAGAAGTTAGGATACAGTTATCCACCAAAACAAAGAGACCAGTCACTAGCAGAGTCGTACAGGTATCGGTGCTGGGGCTTCTCCATTTTGGCATCCAATTCTCTGACGTCAAGGTAAATGTCAACAGTCGCTGACTGACCAAGTTTGCAAATGACTGCAAACTAGATGTAGTAAATGATTCCTGAAAAGACAAGATACCCTTCAAGAGGGCCTGACACACACAAAGAAGTGGTGCAAGAGCCACTGTCTAAAACGCAGTGCAATAAATGCATAATAGTACTCTTTGGAAAGACAGCCGCCTCTGGAAATTACCACATTGACAATAGACCCCTAAAAGTACACCCAATGGACAGGGATCTGGCAATGCATGTTGAAAGTAACCTGACCTTTGACCGTTATGTGTCCACTGTAGTGAGAAAATCATTCTATGTTGCACAAGTTTTCAGTAAGGGCATTGCATCCAAGTCCAAGGAGATCATTGTTCTACTGGTTTTGGCTCTCATTAGACCAATCACTGATTGCAATGCATCCTTCGGCATGTACCTGACCAGGAACTTGCAACAGCTTAAGAGACCACAGAGGTTCCTCACAAAAAGAATACAGGGCGTAAACAATAAGCCCTATGTGGATCATCACAAAGCCCCATCTCTGTACTTGGTCTCCTACAGACTGCTTTGCGGTGATCTATGCCTAGCCTACAAGACATCCACGGATCCCACACTAATGGACCTGTTGCACATCTGCAAACAATTAGCATCAGAAAAACCCAATCTATGGACCTAAACCTTGTCTATGACATAAACAGGACATATTGGAGAGACAGATATGTGTCTCAAAAATTACCCCCTCTCTGAAACAGGCTTCCTATCCATATGAGGCAAAGCTCATCCCTAACCTTATTTAAATACAAACTGGACCAGTGGATGGGAAATCAAAAATTCAACCCTGGTTTGGCACTTATGCCCCTAATGGACAGGAGCAACCAGTGAACACTTGATGTGTAAAAACCTACATTGTAACTACAAAATTCCTTGGGGTATTTATTGGTACATGTCAGCAATATTTTGGTAAATTTGGAATAAGCTTAGCTAGGCTTAAAATGGATCTAATGCTGATAGCCTAGTAAACAGCTATGAAACTAAAAGTATCTACAGAAAAGTCATCCACCAGCAGCTGAGGCACAACTGGAGTCTACTGGACACCCAAAGACTCTTTAACAGCCTTCTTCTTCTTGTGGTTAGGAAAAGGTAAAACCACTGAGATCAGTAGCTGCTCCATAGGTTAGCCGAGAATGAGATCTTGAAAGTGGGTAGAGAAGTCTGGATAACTCATTAAAGAATACAGTAGAAACAAGTGGTACCAGGTAAGTAAACACCTCTGACAGTCCCTCACAAACATAATATCCTGCCCGAAATACACAAATATGTAGAAAAAGTCTATGAAAAAATAACACTTCTTTCCATACAAAATATTCACATAAGCACTTAGACACAAACTTTTTTAGAAAAACAATGATAGTCCAAAAACATTCAGTTTCATAGCAAGCACAACATTTTATTCAAAGAAATATGATTTCCTTAGAAATGTAATATTAGTGGAAGCTTTTCATCAAGAGGGATCCTATCTACTCAGTTTTGAAGGAGTGCTGATAGGTTCATGAGGACCACCAAAAAAGTGCTCTTCAGTGTCAAAAAAGCTCTGTAGAGATTTGCTCTCTCCTTATGGAGATATTTTCAAACTCAAGACAAAGCATGTGGAAGGTCCCCAAAAGCTTTAAAAACTAGCACGCCACGAAGGGGTAGGCCCCAAATAACTTGGGCTGCTACAACAGTGATCTATATGTTGAACATCTATTTATTATGCTGCTATATCTGTGTTATACTGGATCTCGAGCACTATGCAGTTTACTAGGAATCCGTCTTCTTCGATTTTGCTTTTGCTACCTTGCAGTTCAATATAAATGCATTCAGTTATTTATTGATTTTTCTGTCTGAATGGCTAAGTTACTGATTGCTTGTGCTGCATTCTGTGTCATTTTATGTGCAGAAATCTGCTGCACAAATCAGGAAACACCCAACCACCTACTATAAACTGTTCCCACAATTGCATCATCAGAAGTTAGGATAAAACAGCAGGGAATTAGAAAGTAACTGGATAGTTGAAAGCATAATTACAGCAAACATAAATCGTAAAAAATTGCACATGATCTATAAATGATTTTAAGTCATTTTTATTAGATTTTCAAAACAAAAGAAAATGAACAGCAAGAACATAAATACATTCAACAAATTTGCAACACATATACCAAATATATGAGATACTTTTAATAGAATTTAACAATATTTTAACATTATATACATATTTGTATAAGACCAAGACATTTTCATTCTCCTTATCCATAATTATAAAACCCAAAGTTAATCATCCAATACCATTTACAGCCCCTTAGTTTTGCTGAAACTCCAATAATATACATGTTATAGTTATCCAGCTTTTAGGTTTAGCTTCTGTGACATTCAGTTTGTAATAACGTATAACCATTGCAGTCCTCCATTCTCTCAAATCAGTTTAAAATACTCTACATGCAAACTCCCTACTTTTACACACCACAACTTTTTGTATTCTCTTGCTATGACAGTTTTTGTACAAATATCAGTGGCATTCAAGTTGTTAATTCATCCTTACTCTAATGTGCTACACGTCTCTATCTGGAGTCCAAGTGAGTCCCAGGACCAATCTGCTCCTTTACCAAATATTTCAGGCCATTCTTGAATTGCTTGTCAAAATCTTTGTTGTACTCTCCTAAACTCCCAAAACATATGAATCATTCCTGTGTCTTCAGCTCCACATCTCCATTTCAAATTAGAAATTCTTTATCCCATGCTACTTTTATTGGGTACATTATGCAACAAATGAAGGATCCTCATTTGTTGATCTTATACACATGGTCATCTCCTAAGATAAAAGGCAGTTTCCCATACAAGTTTCCAGTTGTCTTGATTTACTTCCTGAATTACGCAGACCTTCTCTACTCTAGCTCTTCTTTTAATGCTTTTATGTTGTCTGATATTCTTATATATTAAGCTACTTCTACCCTTTTTCATTTTGCTCCACTTGTTCCTAGGAACCTCTCTAAATTTCTCTCTTGTGAAATGTTCATGCATTCAATATATATATATATCTTCATCAATGTATTAAAAGTGAAGTTATATCGATCTCTAAGCTAGGAACAGTTTTGTATTTCCAGGGGCTGCATAGCTCTTCCCTCCTGTTTACTGTCTTGCTTACCTAACTCCCTTAACTGGTCCCATCCATTCCCATGTCTCCTGCTCATGCCTAGGAATTTTATCTTTTAACATCTGCATGAGACTAGGTCCTCTTGTAGATAGGTACTTAGCAGCACATATCTCCTAGCTACTTTATGTTTCCCAGTTTTCACTAAGTGTCAGCTATGAGTTCTCTTTGTAGAGAACCATCGAGTCCCATCCTCATAATCCTACATCTTTACACTCTTTGTGCAACCTAATTAATCAACTGTGCTACACTAAATGTTGTGAAATGTGAAAGATGATGCATCAAATTGCATTCCCCTCAGACGATAGGTTTAATAATCCCTTTCTTAGAATTCTGTGTTGGCTTGCTTTGCCAACATACTCCTTAAATAGGACCTGAATCTTAGCCACCACACGGTGGTCAAACTGTACTGGGATATGTGTTATAACATGTATAATTTGATGCAGAATCATAATATTGATAGTATTTATTTTGGCAACAGTTGTGTATGTCCTACCATCTCCCTTTTGGTAAAGTCTGCTTATTTATACAGCTCTCCAAGTTTCTTATAACTATCCCTTCATATGTATAGCCAACCTATAAAGATAGGATAGTGGGAAATTCTACCTCCTGTATATCACCAACTGCTCCCCATCCTTTTCCTTCTCCCACCCTGAGCAGCACTGTTTTACTACACTTCATTTCCAGTCCTGGCCTTTTATAGAATCTGTAAAGTATATCCAGCAGCACTAATGGTAAAGTCACAGTTAGACGTTGTCCCGTTCGATTCTCAGCTACGGCGTCTTCTGTGTGGAGACATGCATGAATGGGCATACCTTCGTTGAAGGTTGTGCGTCAGGGCTGGCAACTCGGCACGTAAAAATCTACTGCCAATCATTAGCGGACCGGAGTTCCGCTGTGGCGACCCCTAACCAGGAAAAGCCAAAAGACACAACAACAACTAATGGTAAAGTCTTATCTATGTTTTTGCTTCAAAATACAATCATCGACATACAGCTGAAAAGTACAGTTTTGTACCTACCATAAATGTAGATGTCCGATAGGTATGCATCTGCAGTCCTAACATATGGGTTGTCCTGCCTCAGGCAGCCCTTCGGTCGGCCGGATTCCAAAGTCTGGGTCTGGCCTCGGCTGATGTCGCACTTCACCCGATGTCATAGCTGCTGTTTATTGGGTATAAAGGCATCAGCCGACGCCATTTTCCTCAGTGTTTCTTGCCCCAGATGCCAGGTGCCCTCTAGGAAGGCTAAATTTGGATAAATGCAAATAATTCCAAACAGTAGAGAGCAAACAATATAAAAAAAATATATATATACAAACAAATACACCATAATAGATTCTCCCAGCTAGCTAAAAGAGGGGTAAATACCCTAGGAATACCACAGAGGGGAAGAAGGGTGGGTAATCCTGACTGCAGATGCATACCTATCGGACATCTACATTTATGGTAGGTACAAAACTGTACTATGTCCTTCAAGGATGCATCTGCAGTCCTAACATATGGGTAGAATACCATAGCCAAACTGGGGGAGGAGGCACTAAGATAAAGATGGTGTAGTTAAGATCCCTTGCAAAACAGCAGTTGCAAAACCTGCTTGGGATCTAGAATATAAGGGAAGATTATAATGCTTGGCAAATGTATGCACGGAGCTCCAAGTAGCAGCTTCTAAAATGTCTTTGGTAGCCACTCCTCGTAGGAAAGCTGTAGTGGTGGCTGTAGCTCTTGTGGAATGAGGTCTGATATTTTCAGGAGTTGTCTTTCCATGAAAAGAGTAGCAAAATCGAATGCAATTTCCTATCCATTTTGAGATTGTCTGTTTTGAAATTGCTTTTCCTTGCATTCCTATTGCATATGCTACCAGAAGCTGGTAAGTTTTTCTGCTGGTCTTAGTTCTGTCCAGATAGTAGTGTAATTGTCTGTGCACATCCAAGGTATGTAGCAGTCTTTCCCCCCTGTTCTGTGGGTTGGGGAAGAATCTAGGTAAATGAATCGCTTGGTTCAATGATACTCTGGAGACCACTTTTGGCATAAAGGTAGGGTTAGTTCTCAGAGAGACTCTGTCCTGATGGAAGATAAGGAAGGGTTGCACTGCCATTAATGCCTGTAACTCAGATACCCTTCTTGCTGAAGCGATTGCTAGCAGGAAAGCAGTTTTCCAAGACAAGAACTGTAATTCTGCTGTTACTGCTGGTTCAAAAGGAGGAAGTGTTAACTTTTCCAGCACAAAGTTGAGATCCCATGTAGGTAAAGGTGGTTTCCTTGGAGGTTTTACATTTTTGATTCCTCTCAAGAACTGCCTGAGTAGAGGATGAGAGAAGACAGGAGGATCCATGTTGTATTCTGCTGAAATTGCTGATGCATGAATCTTAATGGAGGAGTAAGACAGGCCATTGTGGAACAGTTTTGCTAAATATTCCAGGATGTGTGCTATGTTTGCCAATGAGACATTTTCTCCCTTTGCTGCACTCCAAATGAGGTATCTTTTCCACTTGGCTGAATAAGTCTTCCTTGTGGAAGGTCTGCGTGCCTCCAGGATAATGTCCTTAACCCTCTGGGATAAACCTGGGTTATTTTGTTTTATGCAATATTCCAAGCAGCTAGCTGCAGTGTTTTCAAGTTTGGATGTAGGATCTTGTAGTTGTCCTGTGTTAGAAGTAAGGGACATAGAGGTAGAGGCCATGCGTGTGTCCGAGACATGCTTCTCAGTAGCGGGTACCAATGTTGCCTCGGCCAGTCTGGAACTATCAGGATTACCCTTGGCTGATCCTCTCTGATCTTCAGTAGAACTTTGTACATCAAGGGAAGAGGTGGAAATGCATATGCTGTCAGGTTTTCCAGCTGAAGGAAAGGGAGTCCACCCTCCAAGCAAGTGGGTGGTATGCTCTTGTGCAGAATTTCTTCAATTGGTGGTTGTGTGGGGAGGCGAACAGGTCTATCTCTGGTAGTCCCCATTTCCTTGTTATGGCTTTGAAGATATCTGGATGCAGCATCCATTCGTGAGCATCCGTGGTAGTTCTGCTTAAGGTGTCTGCTAGAGAATTTTCTTTTCCTGGTACAAATCTGGCCTGAAGTTGAATGTTGAGATTCAGGGCCACATTCCACAGGTCCATTGTCATCCGGCATAGAGGATATGAATGTGTACCTCCCTCTTTGTTGATGTACCACATGACTGTGGTATTGTCGGTCCTTATCAGCAGATGACCCTGTTGAAGGAGTGGTCTGAATGCCTGGATCGCATGTTTCACTGCCAGCATCTCCTTTAGATTTATGTGTAGATTCAGCTGGTCTTGGGTCCATAGGCCTTGAATACACTTGTCCACCATGTGTGCCCCCCATCCTAGGTCTGAGGCGTCCGTGGTGATGGTCTGGCTTGGATGAGGTTTGTGGAAAGGCAAGCCTCTGTTCCACTGACAGGCCTGAGCCCACCACAGGAATTCTTGCTTCAGGCATGGAATTATTGGAATCTGGGCTTCTAGACTGTGCTTGTGTTGAGACCATACATTCCTTAGGTACCATTGTAGCTTTCTCATATGCAGCCTGGCATGTGGAACCAATATTATGCATGATGCCATGTAGCCCAGGGCTTGCAGGACTTTCCTTGCAGTAAGCCGAGTTTGTGTTGTTAATGTCATGAAGTAGGCTGGTAGTTGCTTTTGTTTTTCTTCTGTGAGAAAAGCCATCTGAGTTGATGTATCCAGTTCTGCACCCAAGAATGTTATCCTTTGGGATGGTACTAGTCTTGACTTTTGCATGTTGACTGTGTATCCCAAGGCTTGCAACAGTTGTATGACATTTTCCAAATCTTTTGTTAATTTTGCCTTGTTGTCCGCTTGTATTAGGCAGTTGTCCAGGTATGGGTAAATTTGAATTCCTGAAGCCTGCAATGAGCAATTACTGATGCCAGGCATTTCGTGAATACTCTGGGCGCAGTAGATAAGCCAAAAGGCAATGCTGAGAATTGATAATGCTCTGATCCTGCAAGAAATCTGAGGTGTCTTCTGCAATCTGGTCATATAGGGACGTGCAGGTATGCCTCCTTGAGATCTAGAGTCACCAGCCAAGACTCCTTGCCCAGCATGGGAAGAAGCTGCTGGAGGGTCAGCATTTTGAATTTTGGAACAATGAGGTATGTGTTCAGTGTGGACAAGTCTAGAATAGGTCTCCATTGATTTTCTTTTCTTGGTACAAGGAAAAGCCTGGAGTAAAATCCTTGGCCTTGTTCCATAGGTGGTACCTCTTCTATAGCTCTCATCCTTAGTAAGTTGTTGACTTGTCTTAGAGCGTCTGTTTTTGGCTTGGTGGTAGGTTTGGCATTCCTCTCTTTTTGGTAGAGTGTGGAAGTGAAACCTGTAGCCCTTGTCTATTGTTTGTAAAGTCCATTTGTCTCCTGTAATGTAATGCCAGTTGTCGGAGAATAAGGCTAGCTTTCCACCCAAGGGTGCTTCCAGTTGTTCCCTGGTACGCGGAACTAGAGCCAAGTCATTGTGTCTGCCCTGTGGAAGTGGTTGTAGTTGAATCTGTGGCAGTATTTCTCTGGTTGGTAGGTTGCCACTGACGTCCCCTGTAGGCACCCCTAGATTGACCTCTGCCTCTGGGGCGTCTATTTCTGCCTCTCTGCGTTCTGGAGTTGTCTGGAAAGGACCAATTCTTCGAAGGCCAATTTCGGCTAAACCTCGGAGGTTGGACCTGTAAGAAATCCTTGACTGTTTGGACAGATTTTGCTTTTTCTTCCACCTTCTTTAGAACCTCCTGTGCAGGGGAGCCAAACAAACTTTGTTTCTCCATGGGAGCATCTAGGAGTTTTGACTTAACATGGTCTGGTAAGGATTGTTCTTTTAACCAGGCATGCCTTCGAATCACTGTTCCAGTCATAGCTGATCTAAAGGAAGCCTCCAGTGCATCATAGCCACATTTTAAGAAATGGTTACTGACCTGCTGAGAGTTATGTACCAAATCCTGAAGGGACTTGCGATCTAAAGGTTCAGGAGAAGACAGTTTTTTGTTTATCTGGTCTAACAAAAATTCCTGGTACTGAATCATGTGAAATTGACAGTTCAAGGCCCTGGCCGAAAGAGTAGCAGAAGTATAAACCTTTTTACCCCATCCCTCTAATGCTCTAGATTCCCTTTCAGAGGGAAGAGGGTTTTTGGCAGAGGCAGCTGCCACACCCTTAGGGCCCTGTGAAATGGTTTCAGGGTCTGCAACAGGAGCCTTATACAAATGGTAATGTGTGTCCGGGACCCTGTAATATCTGTCTGGCTTGGCAGGGGCCAGAGGAAGAGAATCAGGGGCAGTACAGGCATCATTATATGCATCATCAACCACTGTTAGTAATGGCAGAATGGCTAAAGGCCTATGCTGTGGTAAGTGTAAAAAGGTCCTAAGCCTTTTCCTTGAATCTGAAAAATCCTGGCCCTGCCATTGGAAGTGTTCCCTCATAGCATGCAAAGTTTCCCCAAAGGAAAATTCTTCAGGAGGAGAAGCAGAAGGAATGGAGTCTTCTGCATCAGAATTCTCATAAGGAGAATATGGGCCTTCGTGAGGGTCTGAAATGTCTGAGTCATCCGAGGAATAATCTGTAGAGACAGGTTCCGGGGGTTCAGTCCTAGGCCTCTTGTCTGGAGGGGGCTGAGAGGCCCTGTCTGGGTGAGGTTGGGATCCCTGATCAAAGAAATGAGATCCTCAGCCAGGCTGAGCATTTGGGAACTAGAGGTAGGCCTATGTGAAGGAGTTTTAGCAGGTAAGGCCTTAGAAGATTTAGCTGCTTTAGCCCTGGCAAAAGCCTTGATAGACATAGAAGCAGGGGTCTAGCAGCCCCACGTGCAGGGGTAGATATGTCTAAAGGAATAGTGTCTGACAAATCCTGGGTGCCTGCTTCTGTAGCAGTAAATTCAGTAGCAGATTCAGCCATGCTCTGTGAGGCCTCGGCTATCGGAGGCATGCTTTCGGCCGAAGGAAGAACCGGGGGCTCGGTTTCAGCGAAACCGAGACACTCTGTTGGCCTAACCGTGGTTTCAGCCGAAACCGTGGGCCGCGAGTGTCGGTCCTTTTCCTTGCGCTTTTTAGCTAATTGAGTAGTCGGAGTCTCCGACGGCATTTTGTATGCAAAAGCGGGACCAAAAAACTCCTCTGCAAACTCCGACCGACGTCTAAGTGTCCGTCGGTTGAAGGAAGCACAGGCTAGACAAGCTGATACGTCGTGGTCTGGGCCTAAGCAAGGAAGGCAGTAAGAGTGGAAATCCTTATGAGGTATTTGTTTCCCACAAGTTAAACAATTATTTACTTTGTCTGACATCGGCTGAGGCAAGAAAGAGTCCCCAACGGGGTACTTAGCTTTTTAGAAGTCTTCGGTAGTAGAAATCTCTGGATCTGACCGACCGGCACTTGCGAACAGCTTATGCTTCGGGCACCGCGCGGCAAGAAAGACTGAGGAAAATGGCATTGGCTGATGCCTTTATACCCAATAAACAGCAGCTATGACGTTGGGTGAAGTGCGACATCAGCCGAGGCCAGACCCAGACTTTGGAATCCGGCCGACCGAAGGGCTGCCTGAGGCAGGACAACCCATATGTTAGGACTGCAGATGCATCCTTGAAGGACATCATGGCCTTACCCCTAGTTCTTTGCTTCTACTGCAATGCCTCAAACTCACAAAGCCAATGCTTCAATTACTAACAGAAACAATCCTGGTGATAAAAGGAATCTCTACCTAGTCCCTCCAGAGATTTTTCATTTTATAGATATTCCTTCATTTATTAAAACATCAAAAGTGAGTTTATTGCACATCATCTTAATCCACTGAATGAATGGGTCTACTTCTGTTTGTCGAAAGCTCGTTCTTTTGAAAGACAGAAGTACGATCCCATTTATGTGAAAGTGCACTTAAACAAAAGTGCACTTTCGTGAATACTGGTTCACTGAATCAGAAATAAAACCAAAAAAGAAACACTGCATCACCGAAGCACGCTACAGTGGGGATAAGGAAATATACCTGTTTCCCCAATGGAGTGCGATCTCGGAGTTAATATATATAAAATAGCGAGGGTGTCGGGGGGGCAAAATTGCCCTTGTAGTGTTTCTTTTTTGTGTTTATTACCAGTTCGGTGAACCGGTGTTCGCGAAAGTGCACATTTGTTTAAGACCCAAATGAACAAATCCCCAACATCCCTACACTGCAATACTTCCAACAGGAAGTCCCAATGTACTGAATCAAAATAATTTTTAATATTGAATAACACTACTCCAGCAAAATAATGTCCTACATGATGTTTTTCAAGAAAACTAGCTAAATTCGAGCAATTATCAATACTATGCCTGCACTTAATAAATCCATTTTGTTCTAGCCTTAATATCTCAAGTAAGGCCCACCAATATTTTTGCTAAGATTTTTGCCAAAAATTTTTATTCCCAAATTCAAGAGTGAGATTGGCCTATAATTAGCCAAGTCTGTTTTATTTCCTCTCTCTTCCTGTATTAGAATAATTCTCATGTTTCATGTCATCTGGAATCATTTATGTTCCCCGTATTTAATGTTTAAATAGGAAAGGTGCAACTTCTTTTTTCTCCACTTATTTCATTTAGGGGGAAATCCCTTCAGACTTGGTACTTTCCATCTCTATGTTCTGCATAGCAATCTGGATCTTCAATAATATACTAACAGCTTTGAACATCAACTGGTCCTCTTTGCCTGCTGCCTTTCTATACAATGGGCTTTGAAACCATCCTTCTACTCATGTCAATGGTAAATTTCTTTAAAATATAGTCTAATGGCCTCCCATATTTGATTATGTGAATTTAACATCTGTCATCTTTATCCTTTAAGCTGCCCGCTTCTTCTTCTTCTTTCGGCTGTTCCCGTTAGGGTTCGCCACAGTGGATCATCGCCACTACTTGCACTTTACATTTTTCTTGATATGCCCACACAATATGCTTTTAACTTTTCTCTCCATGCACATATTAAAAGTAATTTCTGCTCATACATTCTGCTTCTGCCTATAATATTTATTTATTTCATTTGTTTACTAGGATATACTGAATGAGCAGAACGCTACCCCTGTTCAGTGGTGGCACAGGGAGAAAAGCTCCAGAAAAATTCCAACAGTATATAAAGAAAATAATAAACAGAAATATGCAAATAATACACAAATATACAAAATATAAATACAGTATCACTAACTAATAGCATTAGATATGAAACTTTATCGAGGAGAAAAGCTTTGCAAAAAAAAAAAGCATTATATACACGACACCATAAACAGGGGTATTATTGTTAACTGCTCCAAATCCCCTTTAATTAAGTTATACACTTCATTAATCAGAGACAGCCCTCAAAGCTTTTACCCCCCCCCCACCATAATGCATACAGGACATCCCCCTCAAGGGTTTTATCCAATATCACCATGTGCATTTCATTTCTAAGCATCCCCTGTTGTTCTTCAGTCTTCAGATTTTACCAAGTTCATCTCCATGTACATAATAATATATAGACAGAATATATGTGTGTGAATGAGAGGGAGGATAGAGGAATGGTGAGGATACAAGGAGTAGAGGTGGCAAAGGTGGATGAGTTTAAATACTTGGGGTCAATAGTTCAGAGTAACGGCGAGTGTGGAAGAGAGGTGAAGAAGAGAGTACAGTCAGGATGGAGTGGGTGGAGAAGAGTGTCAGGAGTGATTAGTGACAGACGAGTACCTGTAAGAGTGAAAGGGAAGATCTACAAGAGGGTAGTGAGACCAGCTATGTTATATGAGTTGGAGACAGTAGCATTGACAAAAAGGCAGTAGTTTGAGCTGGATATTTCAGAGTTAAAGATGTTAAGATTTGCACTGGGTGTGACGAGGGTTGACAGGATTAGGAATAAGTATATTAGAGGGTCATCCCAGGTTGGTAGGTTTGGAGACAAAGCCAGAGAGGCAAGATTACGTTGGTTTGGACATGTGCTGAGGAGGGATGCTGAGTATATTGGGAAAAAAATGCTAAGGATGAAGCTACCAGGTAACAGGAAAAGAGGAAGGCCTAAGATAAGGTTTATGGATGTGTTGAGAGAGGACATGCAGGTGGTTGGTGTGACAAAGCAAGATGCAGAGGACAGGAAGAAATGGAAACAGGTGATCCGCTTTGGCGACCCCTAACTGGAACAGCCGAAAGAAGATGATGATGATCATAATCTGGCTTGCTTTTGTTGCAAAACTATTGACAAAGCTACGTGAATGTAGTCTTTAATATATCAATATAATACTCTAATCTGCCTTACTTTTGCTTGAGCTTACCTGCCTATGAGAAAATAATCCAGCCCACTACCTTGAAATGATTGATTGTGCTACATGCTGTGTGACTTTATTTGTAGAAATCTGCTAAATACTACAGAAAACACCTGCAACATGTACCTTGTGTGGATCATCACAAGGTAGGATCAGATAACAGGGAATCAGGAAGTAAATGGACAGCTTCTCAGCATACAGCAAATAGCAATACATGTTTATTAAACTTAATACATATAGTGAAAAGTAACTAACATAAACACTACATATTTTAGAACCAAAAAGTCCACTTTATACATATACAATCAGTGTATAATTACAGCAAAAATAAATAAAAAAAACCTTTGCACATGATCTATAAATGATTTGTTCTGTTTTATAACACTTAAAAATATATGAAACTTATGATAGATGAGGTTTTAATAAACTTTTTTTTCTGAGTTGGTTGTTTGCATATTTGCTTTGCCAAATGCTTCATCGAAGAAAGCCTTTGTTTCCATTTCACAAATTCATTTCATTAATGCCCTTGTTTTTTTTTTTTTGTACACGTGCTAGTTGAACTATCTCTATACATCCAAAGTGCATAGTACAGTATTCCTTTCCCTTCATTTTACTGTTCTGGAGGGCAGAAGTAGTACAGCAGATTGGTCCAAAGATATTGCTTCTAGGTAAAATCCCTGAACACTTTTTTATAGCCACTCTACATTTATGGAAAGTACAGTTGTATAAAATCTTACCATAATGGTAGAGGCCCTTCTCTTAACTGTTGCAGTTATTCATTACATTAGGGATCTCCTAGCAAGGGCAGCCCAATGTCAGGCCACTATGACAAAGCCTTAGGTTGCTTTAAGGTACACCATACATCACAGGTATACTCTTCAAATAGCAGAGGGCAGAAATGCATGTCCAGACGTACCATCCTCAGAACTGACAGCCCCAGTAGGAATGCCAGTCCAAGGAAAAAAAAAGAGGAAATCTGTACACTTAGAAAACAAATGGATCGGGGGAGGACAGAGGGAGTGAATACTACAACAGTGAAGACAAGAGCATCTACCATTTTGATAAGATTTTACACAACTATACTATGTCCTTCCATTTCACTGTTGCACTATTCAATACATTAGGGAGAGTGACAAAGCTCAAAAAGAAACTTGGGAGGAGGAAGGACCAGCAGATTCCTCTAGGAAGCCATGAAGGATAGTCCTAGCAAAACCAGCTCTAGCTCTGGAGATTCCATTCAACTTGTACTGCTTGGTAATTGTATGCACAGAAGTCCAGGTAGCTGACTCAACAATAGAGTTAGCATCCAAACCTTTGAAAGAAACACCAGAAGACGCCACAGCTATAGCAGAATTAGCCTTAACAGAATAAGGAAGGCTCTTACCGTGAAAGGAATAACAAAAAGAAATGGCTTTAAAAATCCAAGAAAAAATAGTCTGCTTGGATACAGCTAATCCTAAGGACATAGGATGAAAGGAAAGAAAAAGCTGATCAGATTTTCTAATAGTCTTGCTGAAATAAAATTTGAGTTATCTATGTACATCCAACATGTGTAGCACCTACTCACTGGCAGATTGTGGAGAAGGGAAAAAAGTGGGAAAATAAATAGACTGATTCAAGGACAACTCATTCACCACCTTGGGCATAAAAGAAGGAATAGCATGCAAAAACAACCTGTCCTTACGAAACATCAAAAAAGGAGTACAAGCCATAAGGGCCTGACGGTCAGACACCCGTCTGGCAGAAGTAAGGGTTAACAAAGTTACAGTCTTCCAAGGGCAATTTAGCAGAGAAGCTGAACCTGCAGGCTCAAAAGGAGCCCGAGTCATTTTTTCCAAAACAAAATTAAGATCTCAGGGAGGAGGAACAGGCTTCCTGAGAGGCCCAATATGAAGGATGCCTTTAAGGAATTGTTTAGCCTCAAATCTAGAAGCTAAAGGAGGAGATAAAGGCAGACAAGCAGAGATAGCTGATAAATGTGCCTTAACAGTGGAATAAGCCAACCCAGCATTGTGCAATTCACACAGATAAGAGACAGAAACAAAGGAACACCCACAGAAAGTGGATCCAGGTCCCGAAAAAGACACCAAACAAATAAACCTCTTCCATTTCGATTAGTAAGATTTCCTTGTATTGGATTGCCTGGCCTCCTGCAAGACCCTAAGGACATCCTCAGAAAGAAAGGTGTCTATGTGGAATCAAAATCCTATCCCCCACGGTGTCAGTGGAAGAGTAGGCAGGTGGGGATGGATGACAGATCCCTTGTCTTGTGTGAGTAGGCCCACTCTGTGAGGCAACTTGTGATGACTGCCCTTGGCTAAATGCAGAAGAAGAGGGATCCAGTGCTGTCTCGGCCAAAAGGCAGTCAGCAACAAGATTTTGGGAGCATCCTGTTGAATTTTGAACATGACTTTTATAATGAGGGAAACAGGAGGAAAAGCTTAAAGAAACATCCCCTTCCAAGAAAAAGGTTTGGCATCCACCTTCCAACAAGAGGACCTGAGACTCTGACACAAAACACATGAAGGTGCCTGTTCAGAGGGGAGGCAAAAAGATCTATTAAAAAAGTGCCCCACTGGTGGGCAATGTTCAGAAACACATCTCTGTGAAGCATCCATTTGTGGGATTGAGTTAAGGACCTGCTCACAGTGTCTGCCCAACATTTTGACCTGACAGAATGTAAACAGCCTGAAGAGTCACTTGATACTGAATAGCCAGTTCCCACATCAGGAGTGCCAACTGGCAAAGAAGATAAGATCTTGTCCCCCCCTGTTTGTTTACATACCTCATCACTGTGGCATTGTCTGTAAACACATTGAGAGGTCCCAGGGAGAAGAGAGGATGAAAAGCCTGAAGAGCCTGCAGAAGAGCTCTTACTTCTTGAACACTGATGTGCTCTTTCTGTTGATGAAGTGACCACACCCCCTTCACCTTTAGGGAGCCAAAAGCTGCTCCCCATCCCACATCTGAAGCATCTGTGAACAGCTCTTGAGAGGGAAGAGGGGGATGAAAAGGCAGCCCTTGGTTTAGAGACAACTGCTGAATCCACCACTGAAGTTCCTTCTTCAGACAAGTAGAAGAGGAACTACAAACTCTAGGGGATGCGCATGTTGAAGCCAAACTGACTTCAGAAACAACTGAAACTTTCTCATGTGGAGTTTGGTCAAAGGGAACATAGGAATGGTGAATTCCATAAACTCCCTGGATGAAATACAGACCAGAGGATTAAGTTTGAAAGAAGGAAATGAGTGTTAAGGCCTTGGGAGGAGGCAGGGATGCCAGCATAGACACAGATTGGAACCTGCACCCCATAAAAAACATGGTCTTGAGAAGAAGTCAGAAAATACTTTTTGAAGTTCATTGTGAACGCCAGGCTTTGCAGAAGGGAAATGGCAAAATGAAGATTTTGTAACAGGATCTCTGGACAGGATGCCTGAAACAGGAGGTTGTCCAAGTAAGGAAAGACTTGGATCCCCTAAAGCCTGCAAAAAGCAATCACAGGAGCAAGGAATTTGGTGAATACCCTTGGGGAAGTAGAAAGGCCAAAGGGCAAAGCACAGAACTGAAAGTGCCAGGAAGCAACAGGGAAAAGTAAAAACTTCCTGAAAAGAGGATGAATTGGAATATGGAGTTAAGCATCCTTGTGATTCAGAGACACTATATAAGCCAGAGGAAGCAGAACAGGGAACAAGGTCTGAAGGGACAACATTCGAAAGGAGGGCACCTTCAGAAACGTGTTTAGATGAGAGAGGTCTAGAATTGGTCTCCAAGTACCTTTTTTCCTGAGCACTAGAACCCCCCCCCCCTTTGACACACAGGCACCTCTTGAATAGTACCCTGAGTCAAAAGTTCCCAAAGCACTTCTAGAAAAAAAAAGACAGTTGTTCCTGAGAGGGCTGAAGAATTCCCATAAAAGGAAGGGATTTCCAGACCATGAAATACCCCTTGCAGATAACAGGGCCCAGGAATCCTGAGTAATCTGTAGTGAAACAGGAACAGAGAGAGAGAGAGAGAGACAGAGAGTGAGAGAGATGGATGAAGAGAAAGAGGAAAATGGCTGGGAAGGGTTTATCAGGAGAGAGAGACCTCTGAGGCACAAAAGTCTGAGTAGCCTTCATAGAAGGAGCCCTATTGCCACTTTTTTTACCCTTATTGGGAGGGTGAGATTGTCTGCGAACAAAGGCTGGCTTACTAAGTTAGTTTCTCTGAAATTTAGGCAAAGGAGAAACAGACACATGTTTAAGTTCCTGTAAAATCTTACCCTTGTCCTGATGGGACTTAAACATAGAGCAGCAGCTTCAACAAACAGGTGTTTAATATCAAGATGGGCATCCATCAACTTAGCCTTAATAGCATCAGGCAAAGGTTGAAGCCAAAGCCAAGAATACCTCCTCAACAGTGACCCAAAAGCAGCAGCCCTAGAAGAAACATCTGCTGCATCATAACTACACTTGATGGAATGATGAGCCACATGGGATGAAGTCCCTAACAGGGAAAAAGCAGAAGTTTTACCCTCAGAGCCTGGAAGATCAGAAATAACCTGACAGGCCTAGGATAGAACAGCCAACAAATACCTGGACATAAGAGTCTGACAATTAACAGCCCTAAAAGCCACAGTAGCAGAGGTATAAACCTTCTTGTCTAGCCTTTCCATGCTCCTACTATCTTTATCAGAAGGCAGTAACTTGGTAGAAGGAAGCAATTGAGAAAGCTTGTCAGAAGCTACAGACATCACAGAAGGGTCAGCAGAAGGACACTTGTACAAAAATGTACAGTCTTCAGGCACCCTATAGAATCTATTAGGTTCTTGGGAGAAGGGGGCTGAAAGTCTGCACCCTTAGAAGCATTGGAAAATGAATCCAACAAGGCAGCCAGAACAGGAAAGAAAACAGAAGGCCTGGGAGAATCCATCTGCAGCAACTCATAGTACCTTTTCTGTACCTCAGAAACCTAAGCACAATCCATATTTAAAGAACTCTATCATCTTGGAGATCATGTCCCCAAAATAAAGCTCTTCAAAGGGAATACCTGGACTGGCAGATTCCTCTTTCTCTGATCCATAATCTAAAGAAGAGGGAATCTGAGAAGAGTAAGCAAGGGATTCCTCATCTGAATCTGGCTTCTCCTCAGAGGAATCATGTTACTTGGGTCTTTTAAGGGGAGCAGAGGACCAAGGGAGGCTGGACAGAAATTCCCTGAGGAGGTTTCAATGCTATCAAAGCACTAAACAAGCCCTGAGTGAAGAACTGCCATTTACTCTGTGGCTCCTTGTGAGCAGGAGTAATATGTTTAGTCTTATGCATCTTCTTCAATGGGACTTCTGCCTTTTAAAATTTGAAAGGTTCTGACGCAGGAAAGCATTCAATGATGGTAGTAGGGACTTCTTCTCTGACCAATATTTGAGGAACACCCCTAGGCCCCTTGGAAATAATCAGCCGTGGCTCCCCCTGAATGTCTAAAGCAGATGTCTGCAATGCCTCTTCATAAGTGCTTAAAGTCAGATCCCCACCTGCCTTCAAACCAATTGCAGCACAGGAATCCAATGATAAAGTCAGGCAAACCTCTAGGCATTCACTCAACTTGGAAGAGACTTCTGGCGAAGGCTGGACAGCAGAAGATTCCGGCCTAGACTTGGCCTTCTTATTCAATGATGGCTGTCCCTTGGGGTGGAAATTACCTCCATTGTGTCCTTCACAAAAAGCTTAAGATGCTGGATGACACAAACCCCCACAAGCAACAATAAAAAGAAGATAAGTAAAACAGAACCCCAGTGGGGCACTTATCTGCAACCAGCAAAGGAACAGGCATTGAGACCAACAATTAAGAGATAGTGTTCAGACTGGAGGCAAAGAAGTTCAGAGGATGGTATGACCAGACATCACCTTTATGTTCTATGCTATGCAAGGAGCATATGTGTGTGATATACGGCGTACCTTAAAGCAACCTAAGGCTTTGGTATATTGGCTGGACATTGGCTGGACAGCGAAATGGAAGGACATCAACATGTACCTTTTAAAAGCACATTAAGGCCTCAGAAATCCTTCTTGCAATTACGACAAAAAAAAAGAAGCTACAGGAAAAGAATTTCAGATTCAAATGGTCATCTGGTTTAAAGGAATTATAGACATTGTTTTCTATTATAAAATTCAAATATCCAGCACTAAAAAGAGTATGTGGCTCTTAGATCTCAGGTACAGCACTCTCTTCAAGAAAGCTTTAATTGCATTTTCAGTTGACACTTGAAAAAAAAACTCTAATATGCATTCTGAAATAGCAGAAAAATAAATTTAATTTCACTAAGGAGTATGACAAGCTTTGCTTATGAAGGTGGCTTAAAAATGTAAATACTCTAGAAACAGAGCAAGATTTAGACACTGTTCTGTTGCCCAAAAAACATTTATTCTCTTGATAAATAAGTTTCCTAGATGAATGCTTTTTTGACTTCTTTTATAATATGATCAATGTGTGCTGAAAAAGGTGAATCCCAGGATTCAGTAAACTCCATGTAGGCCTCTTGCAGAGCCTATACAGAGTGTTACCATGGATGCAATGTTGTTCATCTTGTGGCATCATGCCATGTGTATTAATGAGGCGTGGCACACGTAAGCAAGGTTTTGCATCTCGTAGCAGTCTTACTGGCCACAAAACCTCTTATGTGAATGCGGATAGCATTTCCATGTAAGGTTGCTGGCTCAAATGCTTGCAAGCAAATGCAGATGGCAATAGAGCATAAGTTGAAGCAGTGGTGGTGTGCGAATTTGCACAAAATGCCACCACTATGACCACCAGGACTACAGATATCATACCTCTCATGTACTTCATTTTGGGTCTTAAAAAGTTCATGTTGCACTAAGTTCCACATTAAAAGGAAGCAAGAGCCTGGGCCCATTTCAAATTCACTAGGAGTCCAACAAACACTTTGGACTCCTGGACATCCCATCTTTGAGAACGGAATCTCAATCTCTCTCCATGAATGCCTGCCATGCCTACCACAGATCAAAACCAATGTATACGGGAATACAGTTTTGGATAAAATTTGACTGTATTCTGTCAGCTACATACTGCATATGCTTACATGAAAGTATAAATAGTCTGTTTCATGGGGTTTACACTTTTAGCTGTCTATATTAGTATATCCTTCATTTGGGGGTGGAGAAGTGAAGCTGTATTTATGTCATGGTAATTAAAAAGGATTGTTGCTATTGTTACTCTACTTTTGTAGCATCCACCCTGTCTAACAATGTCATAATGTGTCCACTGTTACACGTTAAGGTCAGTTCTGTACAAATCTAAGACCTTTTACTTGCTCTTGTTTCCATGTAGACTCCTTTCTTTAGCTGTATTCAGAAAGTTTTTGAATACACAGGCAACATGAATATGGAGTCTACATAGTTGCTTTACAGCTTGTTGAATTGCTCCACCATGTTGGTTTGCTTCATTAGCATACAATTCACATACTTATACTGTAATTAGCATCCCACAAAAGTTACCATGTTTTTTGCGTGAGCGCACGCTACTACACAAAGTTTACTGAATCTAAAAATATTTGCAACCATGTGCACATCGACATGCACACAATGAAAAATGGCCGTGTAGGCTTTATTGAACCCACCCCAGAAGTGCTTGATATTAGAAGCAAATACTCCATAATGTAGGTAGATGGAAGCAGAACAAATCATTACTGACTCAATCTTAAACAGACTCAGGCAAATATTAAGAAATTTTTCTGGGCAACATACTACCTATAACAAATATGAACCACCACTGTCTTGGACATTTGGGTACTACAAGATTAAGGTGGACAGTGACCCACCTGAATTTATGCAGTAGGTTTAAAACTGGAAATAAGGCATAATGGAAGTCCTGCTTGGTACAAAAAAAAATCAAAGAAAGAAGATATGAGGCTTTTATGCATCAGGATGACCTAGCTGGTACAAAAACATTGGAGTTTGTGCGGTATCCATTGATGGAAACATAGCTATCTTCTGATTGAAACACAAATATTCAGTTACTCAATAATGAAAGTACAGTTGTGTACATTTACCATAAATGTAGATGTTTGAGTGTATTCACTGTTGCAGTCATTACATTTGGGTAATCCTGCTGGCAGGTTGCCCTCAGCCGGCCAGAATTCCAAAGTCTTGGGTCCTGCGTCGGCTGCAGTCGCCCCTTCCCTGACGTCAGGTCTTCAGGGGTATAAAAGAAGCAGCCGACGCCATTTTCTTGTTTTTCTTGCCCCAGATGTCAGGCGCCCCCTAAAAGGGTAGCCAAACTTTATATATATGTGTATATATATATATATATATATATATATATATATATATATATATATATATATATATATATATATCTCAATAAATGCACCAATATAAATTTGACCTTCATCTATAAGCAAATACACCACAAAGGTTGCATAAATCAGAGAAGGAAAGATAAGATCCATAGAAAAAAGGGGGATGGTGGGCAGGTAACCTGGACTGCAACAGTGAATACACTCGAACATCTACATTTATGGTAAGTGTACACAACTGTACTATGTTCTTCGTGTTTCACTGTTGCAGTCATTATATTTGGGTACAGTCCCAAAACTTTGGTTGGGAGGCTGGAGCTAAAGAGCATTAGGAGTGGCTATGAGGCCCTGCAAAACTGCAGTGACAAAGCCTGCCCTGGATTTAGAGTAGAGAGGCAGATGATAATGCTTTGTAAAGGTGTGCACTGAACTCCAAGTAGCCGCCTCTAAAATGTCTCTGGTTGGTACTCCCCTGAGAAAGGCTGCTGAAGTGGCTGCCGCTCTGGTGGAATGTGGCCTAATGCCCTTAGGCACTGGCTTGCCATGGTGTAAGTAGCATAAACAAATGCAGTGGCCTATCCACTTAGATATAGTCTGCTTTGAGATAGCCTTTTCATTGTGATCCTGCAGCATATGCCACTAGTAATTGCTCTGTCTTCCTGAAAGCTTTGGTTCTGTCCAAGTAGAATCTAAGCTGTCTGTGTACGTTCAAAGAGTGCAGAATTCTCTCACCCTTGTTCTGTGGATTTGGATAAAAAGTTGGCAGATGAATAGTTTGGTTAAGAGCCACACTGGACACCACTTTAGGCATAAATGTTGGGTTTGTTCTCAGGGAGACCATGTCTGGATAAAAAATGATAAAAGGTTCCACAGCCATGAGCACCTGAAACTCATCTTGAAGAAGTAATTGCTAGGAGCAGAGCTGCTTTCCATGATAAAAACTTTATATCAACAGTAGCAGCTGGCTCAAAAGGAGGCAGGGTGAGCTTTTCCAAGACACAGATGAGGTCCCATGCAGGTATTGGTGATCTCCTTGGCGGCCTTCAATTTGTGGCTCCTCTGAGGTACTGCTTTAATAAAGGATGTGAAAAAAATTTTGGCTCTGTATTATAATGAGCCAAAATGGCAGAGGCATGAATTTTAATTGATGAGAAGGATAGGCCTTTGTCCAACATCTCAGTTAAGTATTGCAAAATCTGAGGAAAATTTGGTACAGTTGTATCAGTTCCTTGTGCCTGGTTCCAAGCACAGAATCTCTTCCATTTTCCAGCATAAGACTTTCTAGTACTAGGCCTTCTGGCTTCCAGCATGACATCCATCACAGATTTACTGAGAGGTGTGTTTTGTATGACTACATTATCCGCCATGCTGCCAGGTTTAATGTCCTGAGATGGTTGTGCAGCATCTGATTATTTTGCTGGGACAGTAGAGGTAATTGAGGTAAGGTCCAAGCTGGGCAGAGAGATAAGTTCCTTAGGATTGGATACCAGTACTGGCGGGGCCAATCTGGGGCAATCAATATCATCTTTGGTTTCTCCTGTCTGGCCTTTAGGAGTACCTTAGGGAGGAGAGGCAGTGGAGGAAAGGCATATACTGATAGGTTTTTCCAGCTGAAAGATAGGGCGTCCACTTTCCATGCTTGTCTGTGATAAGTCCTTGTGCAGAATCTTTTTAGTTCGTAATTGTGAGGGGAGGCAAATAGATCTATGTCCGGGCATCCCCATTTCCTTGTTATCATGCTGAAGACTTGTGGATCCAGCTGCCATTCATGGGGATCCATGAGGTTTCTGCTTAGTTTGTCTGCCAGAGTATTTTCCTTTCCTGGCAGGAATTGTGCCTGCAAATGTACTTGGTAAGTCAAAGCTGTGTCCCACAATGTCATGGCTAGTCTGCAAAAGGGGTAAGAATGTGTACCCCCCTCTTGTTTATATACCACATGACCGTGGTGTTGTCTGTCTTTATCAGTAGTTGTCCTGGACGAAGTAGGTCCTTGAAGGCTGTCAGGGCATTTTGAACAGCTAGCATCTCTTTTTGATTGATATGTAGATGCATTTAGTTTGAGGTCCATGTGCCCTGAATGCATCTTCCTGCCATGTGGGCCCCCCAGTGTCTGCCTGGCTGGGGGTAATGTGAATGGCTGTCCCTTGTTCTGGTAACAAGCCTTTGCCCACCATCGAAACTCCTGCTGCAGGCAGGGAATGAGAGTAATCATTGTTTCCAGGCTGTGGCAATGTTGAGTCCAAACACTTTTTGGGTACCATTGAAGTTTCCTCATATGCAGTCTTGCATATGGAATTAGTAGGATGCAGGATGCCATGAAGCCCAAAGCCTGCAGAATTTTTCTTGCAGATAACTGGGCCTTTGTTGCCAACATTGTGAAATAGGTAGTCAGTTGCCTTTGTTTGTCTGGCATGAGATAAACCATCTGTGCAGTTGTGTTCAAGCTTGCACCCAGGAATGTTATCTCTTGAGAGGGTACTAGTTTAGATTTATTTTCATTAACTGTGTACCCCAGGCATGTTACAAGTCTTTTCACAACCGCCAGATGTTGAAGAAGAATGTCCTTGTTCTCTGCTTGAATTAGACAGTCATCCAAGTAAGGATATATTTGTATTCCTCTTTGTCTGCAGAATGCAATTACTGGTGCCAGGCACTTTGTAAAGACCCTGGGCGCAGTAGATAAGCCAAACGGCAGAGCTGAGAATTGGTAATGCATTGAACCAGCCTTGAATTTGAGGTGTCTTCTGCATGATTGTCTGATTGGAACATGCAGGTAATTCCTCTTTTAGGTCTAAAGTCACAAGCCATTCATTCTTGCCCAGCATGGGCAAAAGCTGCTGCAAAGTCAACATTTTGAATTTTGGAATATCCAGGAATGTGTTCAGAATAGATAGGTCCAGTATCGGCCTCCAGACCTTGTCCTTTCTGGGTACCAAGAACAGTCTTGAGTAAAATCCTTGTCCCCGCTCTTGCTCTGGTACTTGCTGAATGGCCCCCATGTCCATGAGGGACGAAACTTGTTTTTGTGCCTCTGCCCATTGATTTTTTGTCAGATCTGGCCAGACGTTTGCCTTTGGCAGAGTATGGAAATGGAATTTGTAGCCTTGTGACACTATATTTAGAACCCACTTGTTCTGGGTTATAATGTGCCAATTTTGAGCAAAAAGTGCTAATTTACCCCCTAAGGGTGCTGCCAGAAGATAAGTGCTTGGTGCAGGCAGGGGAAAGTCATTGGGGCTGCTTTCTGTATGTTTGTGCTTTATCTTCTCCAGCTTTGGAGGTAGAAGCACCCCATTGTTTTGACCTACAAGAACCTTGCACCTGGGATCTGCCCCTTGGGCATCTGGATCTGCCCCTTTGAGGTCTGTCTGACACAGGAAAGGACCAATTTTTTGTAGGCCAGTGTCTACTAAACCTAGGTGGCTGTACTTGTAAAAAATCTTTAACAGTTTGCATAGATTTAGCTTTGTCTTCCATTTTATTTAACACCTCTTCTGCCTTAGCACCAAACAAAGTATCATGCTGTAAAGGTGCATCTAGTAACGTAACTTTAACATGATCAGGCAGACTTTGTTCCAATTGGCTTAAGTATTGGTGTCATTCAAAGGGGATTCAATGCCTGTCAGCCGGGGATGACATGCTCAACAAGCCATGATGCTTCACTAGGGACGGCTTGCACCTGCCACCCCTGGGCTTTCGTATATTGGCAAAGGCTCTTGCTACCCCCATAGTGCCTTTTTTAGGCAAGGCTCAAAAGACAAACCCACCTCTATAGGTATCACAGGGGATAAGAAACTAAGAGTAATGCTACTCAATGCCAGAAGTCTAAACCTCAAGATGCACGCACTCAAAACTCTCCTTAGCATGGAGAACATCGATATCTGTGCAGTAACAGAAACCTGGTTCAAGGCTCCCGAGAGCACCCCAGCACTACCAGGTTATACCTCATACCATGCTTTTCGGCCCCAAAACTTGGACCGAACCACAAAAGGAGGGGGAGTATCAATATTCGTCAAAGATACCCACACCTCCAGGTTGGTGGCACAGCACGAAGCATCAGAGACTATCCATGTGCAACTAACAGTGGATAAAACTGCCTTCCAGTTTATAGCCTGCTACAGACCACCCTCCCAAACCCAGGAACCCCACTCGGCCTTCCTGAGAACACTGGAAAATATGAAGGTCTCTCCAAACACCATTATATTGGGCGACTTCAACTACCCAAACATAGACTGGGAGCATTACTCTAGCTCCAACACCCTAGCCCAAAGGTTCCTAGAATTTATAAACTCAAATGCTATGGAACAACTTGTTACCACACCCACAAGAGGGGAAAACATACTGGACCTGATCATCACCAACATGGGGACTCTATGCTCCAGACCAGAAGTGTATCCCTCACTGGTAAGATCAGACCATAAACTAATCTCACTGGATATTCACATCCCAACCCCACCTCCTGCCCAGAAAACCACAGTGAAAAACTTCTCTAAAGCAAATTTCACACTCCTCAAAACCGAGGTGGAATCCTTCAAAGCCCCCGGGCCTGTGGAAAATACGCCCAGACCGCAGAATCCTTTATAAATGCATTCTATGAACACCTTCAGGAATGCATGGATCATGCAATCCCAGATAAAACCAAGACCCAATCCTCCAAAGGCAGACATCCTGTCTGGTGGACCCCAGCCATAAACAAACTATACAATAGAAGGAGGAAGCTACTAAATGATAGAGCAAAATCCCAAAAAGGGAAGGCATCTCTGATCAGTATTAGCAAAAAAACTACGGGCACTCATAAAATCGTCTAAGGCCAGCTTCGAGAGAAAAATTGCACAGGACACTAAGGATAATCACAAGGCTTTCTTTAGTTATGTTAGGAACCTGGGTGGGAATTCCCAGATATGCTCAGAATTAGTCCAAAATGACAAAAATACACCGAACCCACAGACATTGCCAAAATCCTAGCTGACAGGTTCAGCGCAAACTTCTCCCCCCCCCTCCCCACCAAAAGGGCAAATATCTATCCCAGCAGAGTGCTGCCCCCCCTGACATCTCAGATGCTCAGGTAAAAGCCGCCCTCTCCAAAGCAAAAAACACAGCATCAATGGGACCAGACGGTGTCCCGGGCTGCATCCTACATGAACTCCAAGAAGAGCTAAACCCAAACATAAAACTACTGTTCAATTTCAGCCTTACTACCCGGTATGTACCCAAAGAGTGGCGTACAGCAACAGTGGTCCCTCTCCACAAAGGTGGTGCCTCAACGGATCCTGGAAACTATCGCCCCATAAGCCTGACTAGCTTGGTCTGCAAAGCTATGGAAAGGATCATCATGGACCTCATAAATAAAGATATTGGGGACGTACAGACACTGGATCCTACCCAGTTCAGCTTCGTTAAGGGCAGATCCTGCCTCTTAAACCTGGTCGATTTCTTTGAAACAGTCACCAAGGCCATTGACAAGGGGAAGGTGGTCCACACAGCCTACCTGGACCTCGCAAAAGCCTTTGATACAATACCCCACTCGGGCATTATAGATAAGCTCACCAGCTTAAAAATAAACCCCTATGTCACTAGATGGGTTGCAAACTGGCTCAAGGACAGAACCCACATGGTTAGAATTGCTGGAGCCATGTCAGACTCCAAACCAGTTACAAGTGGCGTCCCACAAGGCTCAGTCCTGGGACCTCTCTTGTTCGGTATATATTTCTCAGAGGTACAGGCCAACATGGAAGGACTGTGGCTGACCAAGTTCGCAGATGACTGCAAACTGGGTGCCATAATCGACTCTCCAGCCAACACAAGCATCCTCCAAAAGGGCCTCATAGAAACAGACAACTGGTGTTAGAGCCATAGCCTCAAGCTAAACGCCAAAAAGTGTATAGTCATCCCCTTTGGCAAAAACAAAGTGCCCACAAATTACCACATAGGTGGTAATCCATTAAGTACAGAAGAAGTAATTAGGGACCTGAGGACCCAAGTTGATAGCAGTCTCTCATTTGACAACCACGTGGCCAAAGTGGTTAGAAAAACATTTTATATAGCCCACCTAATCATGAACGGATTCACATCTAGATCAGGGGAGGTCATCGTGCCTCTTTACTCATCCCTCATCAGGCCCATAATTGAGTACAATGCCCCATCTGGGATGTACCTTACCAGAAACCTGCAGCAACTGGAAAGACCCCAAAAGTACCTCACCAAGAGGATCAAAGGGCTCAAACAGATGCCATATGCTGCCAGGTTAAAGAAACTCCAGCTCTACTCAGTGGCATACCGCCTGTTCAGGGGCGATCTGTGCCTGACGTATAAAGCCATGTCCAACCCGGAATTAATGGACATGCTGCACCTCAGAAAATCCAAATCCCATCGAGCTACGCGCTCGAGAGACTTGAACCTCAGCACTGAAATAAATAGGACATGCTGGAGGGACAGATTCATAACCCAGAGGCTCCCTTTACTCTGGAATAAAATCCCAGTCCTTGATGAGTGGATGGGAGATTGTAGGTTTAACCTGGGTATCACTTCTGTGTCACTGTTAGACAGAGGCACAGTATACTAACCTCGAAAAAAGGGCATAGCAAAATTAATTTAAAATGGGTGGCGAAAGCCAAACACATTCTGGCTAGGCTTATAAATACCCTAGGGCAGATAGCCTAGTATGAACCTATGAACCTATAACCAAGCATGCCTCCTAACTACAGAACCTGTAACTGAGGCCCTGCAGGAGGCCCCCAAAGAATCAAAACCACATTGCAAAGTATGCTTTCCAACTTGTTCAGCTGCATGCAATAAATCCTGCATTTCCTTGTTTTCAGCACATTCAGAATTTAACATAATTTTCTGTTTAAGCAATCCCATGAGATGTTGCTGATACTTGAGCATATGAAACCGACAGTTTAAGGCCCTTATAGCCAAAGTTGCAGATGTGTAAACCTTTTTCCCCCATCTATCCAATGCCCTTGAATCTCTGTCAGAGGGGGTTGGGTTTTTTGCTGTAGAGGTCTTAACTCCATTGGGACCCTGTGAAATAGTTTCTGGGTCAGCAGCAGGGTTTTTAAAAAGAAATTTGTGTGAGTCAAGAATCCTGTAATATCTGTCAGGCTTAACAGGAGCTGGAGGTAATGAGTCAGGGGTCAAACTAGACTCCGAAAACATATAATCTACAATATCGAACACAGGGGAATGGCTAGAGGCCTGTGCTGTGGTAGCAAAAGGAAATCCCTGAGCCTCTTTTTAGATTCTGAAAAATCTTGGCTTTCCCAGTGAAAATTCTCCCTCATGGTATGCAAGGTTTTCCCAAAGGAATAATCCTCAGGAGGGGATGCTGAAGGGATAGATTCTTCAGCATCAGAATCCTCATGGGGGGTAAAGAATATCCCTGATCGGAAGAGGAATCAGAAGAAAAAGAAACCTCATCTGAAGATTCATAGTCAGTGTCTTGCCTAGGCCTCTTATCAGGAGTGGGATGGGAACCCCTGATCAAGGTAATCAGGTCTTCGGCCATCTTGATCATCTGTTTTTTGGGCATAGAGGCCTGTACACATGGCTCATGAGTTTGTTTCTTTGCTTTAAAAGCTGCTTTAGTCTTTGAAGCTGAAGTCGTTTTAATGTAAAGATGTTGTGGTCTGAATACACCCTCAAAAGCCGGTACCTGCTCAGTGGCTCCGGACCCATCTGAGGGATTAGCGTCCGAGGCTCCAATACTTTTGAGTATCCAGCAGCATGGACGACTCCACATGGGAGTCGGTAGTGGCTTGCGACTCTAAAGTAGCAGGTGTCAGGGGCTGCGAAAGCGCCTCACTTAGAACCGGCGACTAGCTTAGGAGAAGCTTTGTCGTCAGTTTTGGGCCGCAGTTGTTTTTCTCTATCCTTTTCTTTGCGTTTTTTGTAAACTCCGGTAGTCAGATGGCTATCTGACGACATTTTAGGATAAATTAAACTGGCTACCAAAATACTTTAAAGCAAAATTATACCGACGCTTAATAGTGCGTTGGTTAAATCTAGCACAAAACCGACAACCAGAAACACTGTGATCAGGGCCTAGGCAAGGAATACAGTAAGAATGAAAATCCTTATGAGGTATTTGCTTTCCACAAGTAATACAATTATTACCTTTTTCTGACATCGGTCTGGAGCAAGAAAAAAGTTTCCCCAACAGGGTACTCAGCTTTAATGAAGACTTTGGTTTTGAAACTCAAACACAAAAATTTCAGGAGTCGGCCAACCGGCACTTGCGAACTGCTTCTGCTTCGGGCACCACACGGCAAGAAAGACTGAAGAAAATGGCATCGGCTGCTTCTTTTGTCATCAGAGAAGGGGCAACAGCAGCCAACGCAGGACCCAAGACTTTGGAATTCAGGCCGGCTGAGGGCAACCTGCCAGCAGGATTATCCAAATGTAATGACTGCAACAGTGAAACATGAAGAACATCTGCCCATGATCACCTAGCAGCACAGGTGCTAAAGGGACTCAGCAGGAGTGGACAGGATGCCAGTTCACTCATCCTAAGCAAAGGGCGTCAGCTCGGATCACTACATATGTGACACCTGCAGCAGTGCAGGTATATCACCCACAGCAAGCAGCTTAGTGCACCCATGCTACATTGAGGTGAGCTGCTTAGCAGAGGGGTTACATATGTGTGGTAGTGATTATACACCTCCTTAATGCAGCAGTTGTGAAGCATGCAAGCATTCTGGGGGGCTGAACAGTCCAAAGGATTGGTGGAATGGCCTGGTCGCTAGTACAAGACTCCAAGACTCTCTCCTCCACCAGGGAATAAATGGGTTTCAGTGCTCCCACCCTGATGAAGGAATGAGAATTCTTCTCCAAGGATCTTTCTAATGGCTCTCCCATGGAAAAAATGTGAAGATGTGGGAATGTTAAAGGAGGATGTGATAAGTAAGGGTAATCTCATGGCTGTAACCTAACATGAAAGGCATGATGATGGAAAGAAGGTGATAATGTTACTCAATATATAAAAATACTGAACCGCTTTGAAAGAGATTATGTATGATCTAAGACATGTACTCTCTACTACAATGGTTTGTGCTAGGCAAGTGGAAATGAAAGAGGAAGAGGCTTGTGAGTTATTGCACGAAAAATATGAAGCCAAGTTGCCATTAAAAAAAGATGACATTTTAGATGAGTTGAAATATAGGGGTAAATTCGGTATATCAAACAACAATTAGGTCCAATGGAGGATACAGGTAGAAGGAGAAAGCAAAACCAGTTTTTTTTTTTTTTAAATAGCATGACACTTCCATTGGATGCTTGTTTTATAAGCATATAACCTTTTCCTATGGCAGACATTGTAATTTAAAAGAATTATTGAACAAAAAAAGTTTAAAATCAAAATATTTTGATGCCATGGGGAAGAGAGTAGGATCTTATGGCTGTGGAAGATGTTCAGTCTGTCATAGGGTTAAAAATTTAAATGGTACAAAGATTAATGGCAGACTATATAGGGCTAATGAATACTATAACTGTGATAGTTGTGGTGTGATTTACATCATAGGATGTAACTGTGACCCTATTTTTTGGTACATTGGTCAAACTACGAGGAAGGTTAAAGTGCGTATTATGGAACATTTGGGGGATGTGAGAAGGAAAAAACTTGAAAGTCCAGTAGCCATGCACTTCTTGTCAAAACACAAAGGGTTGGAAAATAATTTATTTTTCAGCATTCTTGCACATCCCACGTCTTTAGGTGGTAATTTTAAACATCAGTTGGACAGACTGGAAAGTCGAATGATTATTAATTTTCATACTTGACATCCCAGGGAATGAATTTAGAAAATAATTTAAATATTTAATACAGCTTAGTAATACATTTGAATCAAAGTTAATCTTCTTCTCCTTCCGGCTTTTAGGGGTCACCACAGTGGATCACCTATCCGCTCATGTTTGGCAGTGGAGTTTTTTATGGTGTCAAGTTGCCAGCCCAGCACCCAACCTTCCACGGAAGGCACACACACTCACACACTCACACCTAGGGCCAATTTAGAGTATCCAATCCACCTACAGCATATCTTTGGGATGTGGGAGGAAACTGGAGCACCCGGAGGAAACCCACTCGACCACAGGGAGGACATGCAGACTCCGCACAGAAGGCACCCCCGCCGAGGACCAAACCAGAGAAGTTCTTGCTGGGAGGCGGCAACGCTAACCGCTGCACCACTGCGGCAGCCCCATTTGAATCAAAGTTAATAAAGGTTATAAAATCAAGTTTAAAAGAATGTACAATAATTTGTTAGGAACTTGCACTCAGTGTTTGAATTAATATTTGATGTATCTATATTGAATGTATTTAATTTAATGTGAAAATGTGTGGATGTATGTTTTTGTATGTATGTGTATTTATATATGTGTGTGTGTGTGTGTGTGTGTGTGTGTGTGTGTGTGTGTGTGTGTGTGTGTGTGTGTGTCTGTGTGTGTGTGTGTGTGTATATATATATATATATATATATATATATATATATATTTATATATATATATATATATATATATATATATATATATATATACATGTTTGTATATTTATATATTAACGGAGATATTCATCTGTATAATAAAAGTATTACAGTTGTATGTACATATTTCTATGAATTAATTTGTATTTAACAGGGTTATTGTTTACAGGCTGAACAGCATTCCTTTTCAGTGTGTTTGCTATTTTTTAAAAAAACTGGTTTTGTGATGAAGTATTCACTTAAGGATGTAATTAATGTAACTGGAAAAGTTTAATTGATTTATTGTTGGTTAGGATTGGTATATAAAGGGACATATTTGGAATGTGAAAATGTTCCAACAGAAGGCGAGAAGCAGAGGTACCAGAACGGATGTAATAAAGAACTGTATGTTCTGTCAGTGGATTTCCTTGTCCTTTTTTGATGTGGTTCGAAAATTTGGCTATCTTATGTTTTTGTGAATATAAGATATTTATCTAAATGACTATTTAGTTGTTAATGTTTCAGTACACAGAATCTGGAGTGTATATACAGATACTGGACATGACATTATCCCAGTCAAAAATGCACAGATATATGTTTTTTTCTGCATGTTTATAATATTGTTGCAAGGATTTATGTGCTAATTATGTTTTTTAAATTAACCAGTGAGCTGCTGTGGACATTGGGCATTCAAAAATACACAGATACATATTTTTTCTGGTCTCTATTACAAAGTCAAAGTCACAGGAGTCCGAACGTTGTAATATCGAATCCATATGTTCGAAATGTGAAAATAGCGAAGCCACGAAACACCGATTTTTTTTCCCAGGGAAAAAAAATCGGTGAGCCGTTTTCACGGCTTTGCTATTTCCTCCACTGTGGTGTGATCTCAGAGTTGGTATATTTAAGTAGGGGTTGTGTGGGGGGCACAGCCCTTAATGTTAGGGGGTGTGGGGGGCAAAGCCCCCCACATTCGTTTAAGTTTAAATGGTACGTGTTTTGTTTTTTTTGTACTGGAACAGCGGTTTTATTCCCTTGGGAAAAAAATTGCTTTTCTGTGTGTTTGTACTTTTTGGGTTTTGAACTTCCTGGTTCAATATTACATCGTTCGAACTCCTGTGAGTTTGATGATGTAATATAGACTCATTTTTTCTGCTTGTTTAGAATAGCTGCATGAATTTATGTGTTAATTAATTATTTTTTTTTTAAATTAACCACTGAGCTATTATGTAATATCGTGATTCAAGGGGCTCCTTTCAACCCATAAAAGTGGCAGCTTTATGAATGAAAAAAGCCACCACATTTGATCGAAAATCCCCTAATCACATATACCAGCTTTTTTTTTCAGTGCGAGATCGTGTTACTGTGGGGACTCGGGAAATGTGCCCTTTCCTTACTGTGGTGCAATCTCAGAGTTGGTACTTATAATTAGCAAGGGATGTGAGTTCAGCCCTCCATGTTGGGGGGGGGGGTCAACGGGGGTTTTGCCCTCCTGCAAAAAAAGAAAATGATTTTGAGTTTTTCAGATCTTTGTGATACTATGTTCATAGGTTCATACATTCATAGAAGGTTACTAGGCTAACAGCCCCAGAGCCCTTACAAACTATATTTATCCCGAGCTGCCCCATTTCTCTGTGGTTAGGTGAGTGAAGTCTGCAGAGTTAAGGGTTTATGGTATTTAATACCGCATTACTCGTCCAGAAGGTACATGGGTGCCACCCCAGGAGTGAATTTGCAGTCACCTATCCATTGATCTAGGTTGCATTTGAAGGCTCAGTTTCACGTGAATTGGATGCTTGTTCCAAAGAAGTGTCAGTCTCTGGGAGATGTATCTGTTTCTCCAGCATGACCTGTTCATGTCAGAGGCAATGTTAAGATTCCTGGAGTGAGTGATCCTCGTGCAGTTTGATTTATGAATGTGTAGGATTTCCATCAGGACCAGGTCAGACACTGCCCTGTAAGCCAGGCACAGGGCACCCCTTAGCAACCTGCAGGAGACAGAATACAGTGACAGGGATTTTAGTCTTTCCACGTAAGATTTGTTTTGTGTACCCTGTAATTTCTTGGTGAGAAACCTCTGTTGCCTCTCCTACTGTTGTAGGTGTCTGGTGAGGTACATGCAAAAGGGAGTTGTAGCCAATTATTGATGAGGGCCTAGTATAATGGAATTATAACAGCCTTAGATCTAGATGCGATGCCTTTACTTATAAGATGTACCACATAGAAGGATTTCCTTACTACTGTGGATACGTGGTAGGCAAAGTTCAGATTGCTATCAACCTGAGTACCCAGATCACGTACTACTGGGTGTACTTTTGGGAGGGGGGTGTTGTCTATAATGTAATTAGCAGGGACATCAGCTTTCCCACAGGGAATAATAATGCATTTTTTTGCATTTAGCTTTAATCTGTGGCTTTTGTGATAGTCATTTGTCTGTGTTAACCCTCTCTGCAGTATATTAACATCATTGTGGGACTCGATTGTTCCCAGTTTGCAATTTTCAGTGAACATGGTCAGCCACAGGCCATCCAAGTTTGCCTAAACTTTTGAGCAATAAATTCCAAACATTAGGGGGCCCAGCACAGAACCCTGTGGTATACCACTGGTCACCAGTCTTTTGTTAGAGGTGAAGTCACCCACTTTGACAGTGTGTGTCCTGTCTGTGGGCCAGTTGGCTACCCATCTGCTAACATAGGGGTTAATTCCCAATTGGCAGAGTTTCTCTATAATGTCTGAGTGCTGGAATGTGTCAAATGCCTTGTCTAGATCAAGATAGGCAGTATACACTATCTTTCCCTCATTCAGTGCTTTGGTGACCTTCTCAAAGTCAACCATGTTTGACAGACATGAACTACCTTTAACAAATCCAAACTGGGCTGAGTTTGGAGATAACCTATGTCCTTGTTAATAAGATCCATAATGATTCTTTCTACTGTCTTGCTGATGAGGCTAGTCAAACTTATGGGTCTATAATTCTCAGGGTCAGTTGATGGTTCCCTCTTTGTGCAGAGGGATTACTGTCGCTGTCCTCCATTCTGCCGGAACATAGCCAGTTTGCAGGCTGTGGATAAACAGGGAACCAAGTGGGTCTGCTATGTCATGTTTTAAAAGTTGCTTAAAAGGCAACCTGGGATGTTGTCTGGTCCCACTGATGTTGTGTTTTGGCCTTGGAAAGAGCTGAGATGACCTGCTCTCTAGAGATAACAGGCTGAGGAATGGTAACAGGTATACTTTGGGGGATGACTAGAGGAGACAGAGGGGTGAAGTCTGCTCCAAATCTGTCAGTTAGCAGGTTAGCTATTACCTTTGGTTGAGTATGGGTGGTGCTATCTCCAACCAGTGCAGTGCACATCTGGGTATTCCTTTTAGATTTTGGCCATAGTTAGAGAATGTTTTGTGATTATCCTTAGCTAGGGAGGCAATATTTGCTTTGTAATTAGCTTTGGAGAACTTGACAAGATCTCTAATTTGTTTGTTTAAAGTAGAGAGGGATTTCTTCCTTTGATGAGCCAGTTCCCTATTGAGCTTTGACATTAGCTGTTCTTGTTGTTTAGCCTATTTATACTAGGAGTCCACCAGGGTGACTTGTTTTTTTGGCATGACCTGTTTTTAATCCAGTCAGGTACACCTGATTCTATACAACTGCTTAAGTGGTTATACAGGGCATTGCTGTACTCCACTGCATAGGAGTCCATGTTATCTGTGTTCAAGTGGGCTCTGAAACTTCTTATACCATCACTTAGTGGGAGGTAATTTGGCTTTAAAAAATTCTTAAGCATTTTTGAGCTTGATGGGGTATCTGATCTTATAATTACATCAAACAAGAGTGACTTATGGTCCGATCTTACCACGGAGGATACCACCTGGGGGGGGGGGTGCAATGCTCTCCCATATTAGTGAGTACAATATCCAGGATATTTGAGCCTCTTGTAGATGTGCTGATTAGCTGTTCCAGAGCATTTGCATTGACAAAGTCCAAAAACCTCTGAGCAAGCATGGTTGTGGCCATGTATGTTTCCCAGTCGAGGGTAGGATAATTAAAATCAACCATAACTAAGGTGGTAGGTTGTATGGCAACTGACTCCAGTATGCGCTATGCTTTTCTTTTCATGTTAGGGGACCTATAGCTAGCTATGATGTGACCGGAGGATTTGCCTATAGTTAATTGGACATGGAATAGCTCAAGAAAGTCATACTGTTTGACCAGTCTGAAGTTGTACTTATCTTTAATGAAGATGGAAAAACCTCCTCCTTTGGTTCTTTCATGCTCAGTTTGTGGTCTGAACAAATGAAAGGCATTGTAGCCCTGCATAGCTGAGGTGCATTATGTCCCTTTAAACTATGTCTCCATGACTGCACGAATGTCAGCATCTTCCCAAGTGAGGAGTGCTTCCAGGGAGTGCAGTTCCTTGTTTAGACTCCTAGCATTAAGCAGCAGTACCTTGAGTTTATCTAGAGAGAATTTTGTTATGTTTGGAGGTTGTTTACTTTGACTATGCCTAAAAAAGGCTAATGTCTTTGCCATTATCCAAAAGCCTAGAATAGACAAGTGAAGACAATTTCTGGCAAAGCAGCATGACCTTTCAACCATGTCTTCCCAGACTGACACATACTGGATCTCCTTGGACTGACACGAGAAGCTAAACCAATTAAGTCAATAATTTTTTGTTTGCATTGTAGCATCATCCTTGGAGAAGGTAGAATGTTGCTTAAGGCTAGGCTTATACCTGTCAGTGGCACATAATCTTTGAGAACAGTCATATCTCTCTTCATATAGTCCAGTAAGGTACATCACAAGTTACCCCCCCCCCCCCACACACACACACCACATGGACGATGATGGAGTCATACTGGTACTTTTAGATGAGTGACTTGAGTGACTTGACAGATCCTGGCACCTGATAGGCAGCTAACCGTAACTCGCTCCTTATCCAGCCTGGTGAGGGGAACATCTGTGTGTCTCACAATGGAGTCACCTGTGACAAATACATTAGGTTTTGTGGTGCTACACCTTACGGGCTTATTATTTGAGACACTGGTGTGTGTGTTACGTGTTGTGGTTGTTTTTTGTATTGTCATGTGTGTAAGTGGTTTCTGTTTAGGAGGCATCTGATCTTTTGGCAAGTTACTAGTGAGTACCTCTGCATATGTGTCATGTCCTTACTTACTGTGTGTGTGTGTGTTGACAACCTGTTTGGCATTCAGTTTTTCCATATATGAGAGCCTTCCCTCCAATTTCATAGTGTACCTACATCTCTCATATAAAGTATTTGTTTGTTTCAGGAGAAAGTGGTTGTTACTGCATTTCCTGAATGAATCCTGAGAAGGATAACAAATTGATTCACTATATGTCTTCGTCTGGTTTTCAGTTGAGAAGGATAACAAATTGATTTACAATATGTCTTTGCCTGGTTTTAGTTGCTTATGGAGAGCTCAACATTGCTGGGGTAGTTTTCCCTAACTCCTGGAGAGATGGGATGAGCAGTAGATTAACACTCCTAAGTGGGTACAGTACTATGATTGGTTGGCTTAGCAGAGTTACTTAAGTTAGGTGAAGTGTTCTAATGAGACATTAGCCAGGGGGGATACAGGAGCACAGTTGATTATTCAAAAAGTGAGTTTTAACAAGTTTCTTGAACTGTGATGGGGATTTGTTGTCAGTTATGTGGGCAGGAAGGGAGTTCCAGGGTTTTGCTATACAGTGCTGTAGACAGACTTACCAGCTTCATTGGCCTGGCGGTTGTATAGGGTTGCAAAAGATTTTGTAGGGCTGGGGTGTTTTCAGAGTTATGTATTATTTTGTGGGCTAGTGATAGCTGATTGAGTTGAAGTAATAGTGGTAGTTCTAGCCAATTGGGTTTTTTAGGCATTCACAGTGATGTGTTCTGATGGGAGAGGTTGTAGCAAATTTGGCTATCTTATTATAACAACTATCAAATTTGTTTAGGTCAGATTTGGGGAGATTTGTAAGCACGGGGGAGGCATAAAGTAGGGTGGATAGTAGGTGAGTGCTCGCTATTGTAGTTTTGGAGTGGTCAGTGAGGAATTTTTTATTGTGATACAGTAGGCCAAGTTTTTTATGTACTTTTTTATGGTTATAGGAATATGTAGGTCAAATCTAAAGTGATTATCTTTTTCAACCCCCAAGAGTTTGGTATGATTTGTGGGGATGATTGTGGTCTTGTTAAAGGAGGAGATGAAGAAAGAATCAGTGGGAGGTGCGCCTCTATGGGAGCTAAAGTGTGCTAGCTTTGTTTTACTTGGGTTCAGAATGAGCCTTTGGTTTGTAATCCAAGTTTCTGCTAGGGAAAAGCATTCTTGTGTTAGGAAGTGAAGGATGTCAATTGATTTGGATGCGCATATTATGGTGGTATCATCTGCATATTGCACTATTGAGGCTTTAGGAATACTGATTGGGAGCTGACTGGTGAAGAGGGTAAAAAGAAGTGGCCCTAGGATGGAGCCTTGGGGTACTCCTAGGGAGACTGGTAGGGAGGGGGAGAGTTGGTTTTGCCACGTAACAGCTTGTTTCCTTCCCTCTAGGAAGTTTTTGAACCAGGAGATGGCAGGGGTCATAAGATTTAGAGGTGCTAGTCAAAGAAGGAGTTTATTATGGTTAACCATATCGAATGCTTTGGACAAGTCAAGGAAGGTGGCAGATACAAGGAGTCCGTTGTTTCTGTGAGTATTGACAATGCTGATGAATTCTGTTAGTGTGGTGGAGGTGCTATGGAAGGGTCTAAAGCCATGTTGTTGTGTTGCTATTAGATTATTTTCTAGGAGATATTTCATTAGTTGCTTTTGTATTACCCTCTCTACAATTTTAGATAAAGGGGTTAGTATGGATAATAGGGAGGTAGTTATTGAGTTCCAGGGAGGTTTCCCCTTTATGTAGAGGGATGATATGTGACATTTTCTATAGCTTGGGTACTATACACTCGGAGATGGATCTGTTAATTAGGATGAAGACAGAATATGATATGGCTTCTGCAGCCAGGTGGAGGTATTCAGCGGGTAATTTATCTACAGCTAGAGACGTTGGTTTGAGCTTGTGGAGTAGTTTTTCAATGGATTTGGTTGGTTCTGGGTGGAAGCTGAACTTGAGGCAATTGTTAGTTTGGGGTGGGGGGTGGATTTGCAGGGGTAGGGATGTTGTCATAGGGTTGGTTGTTTAATAGGGTCTGGATGGTTTCTGTAAAGTATTTATTAAATTGAGTGGGGATGTCTTCTTGGTTATCTACTTTTGGGGTTGGGGTAGTTGTTTTACCTGGTTGTAGAATAGAGTTAACTGCTGCCCAAAATTTTTGTGGGTTGTTCCTGTGCTTATCCTGTAACTTTTGGTAGTAAAATGTTTTGTCTTTTTTGGTGAGTTTTTTGGCTTTGTTACGTAGTTCAATGTATATTTGATTGGGATTTACTGTTGAGGTAGTTAGTCCAGGCCTTGTTTCTTTTTTTTGAGGAGGGATTGTGTGTCTGGGGTTAACCAGGGGGCATATTTAGTTTTAATTCTTGTTGTTCTGGAGGGGGCATGATGGTTAAGTGTGTTTAAGAAGGTAGTATTGAAATATAGTACAGCTTCATCAAGAGGTGAGCTTTTTAGGGGGTCTAGTTGCACATTTTTAGGTTGTTTATAAAGTTGGAGTGGTTAAAGTGGTTTTTTTTTTCTAATTAGGCGCGTAAATATTTGGGTCAGTTGTGGTGATTTTGTATGACTGTGGCTTGGTGGTCACTCAGGGCGTCTGGTAGACACCCTGCTAGGGATATCAGTGATGGGTGGGATACAAGTATCCAATCTAGAGTGGATTGGTGTTTGGTTCTCTTGTCTGTTCTTGTGGGGGAAGTTATGAGTTGGGTTAGGCCATGTAGGTTAATATGGGAGAGTGGGTTATGACTGAAACAGTTTTGCCAGTCAGTATTAAGGTCCCCTAATACTATGCTTTCCTGGGGGAGGGAGTTAGATATCCATTCTAGGAGTTTTTCTGTAATGGGGATATTGTTGCCTGGAGGGATGTAGCATTCTATGATGTTGATGCGTTTACTATCATTAAGTTTTAGTTTTGTTAGAGTGAGTTCAACTTTATCGAGGTCTGGGGTTGTTATGTCTAATTTCTCAAGGATGAGGTGAGATTTATACACTATAGTACCCCCCCCCCCCCTTTTTTTACCTATTCTATCACTACAAATTATATTGTAACCTGGTGAAGTGATTTCAATGTTGTGACTGCCTGGTTTAAGCCAAGTCTCTATTAGTATAACTATCTCAGGTGGATAAAAGGAGAGTAGTGAATGAAGGTCGTGGACTTGGTTTAGTATACTTCTGACATTTAAATTTAAAATGAGGAGCGTGGATTTGACTCGGTGGAGTAGGGTATCATTCAGGTTGAGGTTTGGGGCTCCTAGATTTTGTGGGCCTGGGTTTGGGTGTATATCACCACAGCTAATGAGTTTGATTCTGAGGTAAAAATAGAGTTTGAGTAGTTTGTTTAGGGTCTTAAAGTTCTTTATAGTTGTTTGGGACTGGTAGTGTGATGGCTGTAATCTGTGTGCATAGTGGTGAATAAAGAAGGTTTGGTAGTAATATGGGACTAGTTGAGTAAAAGGGTGTGTTGTAATAATGTTAGTGGAAGTAGTTTTTCTTGGAATGTCGATAAAATTAAGTTGTTTTTGGTGGTTGGTGATAGAAGTTAGCAGTGGGAGGGTGGATACACCTAGGAGCAATAGTATGAGGTGTAAGTATGTGGGTTTGGGTAGTTTGGGCATGGTTTGGTTTTGTTTGGTTTAGTCATGAGTGAGATATCTGCTTATAGCAGGCACTTACTGTATGTTTTATTAGGGAAGAGGTTAATTTGACAGGACTGTGCTGGTAACACCATGACTACAAGAGGGACCTATACTTTGTGTAGCGTAAGGTTGATCCATAAGACAACGCTGTTCAATGTGCAACTGAGTTGCTCCTAGAGCAGCAGAAAAGCTTGGGTTTCACAGCTGCTAACCGAAGTGAGGCTTAAATCCAAGCAAAGAGAAACAAGTTTTAAGATAACTACCAATAAGGAAAGCACACAATAAGCCTTCCACCAGCAATCGCCAAGTCAGACAGGTAAGATCAGCATATGTCTGCCACAAGGGTGCAGAAAAACACCTTCTTAATGTAGAACAGTTGGTATGGAGCCCAAGGGTAACAAGACCACACAAACTACCTACAACAGCCCTACAAATAAGAGATACAATGTAATACAGTGCAATTAACCACTTAAAGCAGCTGACAGTTTTTTTTAAACATTCACAGTATGTAAGAGAAGTACAAAAAATACGTAGAGCTCTTTTGTATGCTTCCCAGCTCAGATAGACCATGTAAACACCTACTGCCACTATATGAATAATCCCAGTCCTCCTAATATAAAAGCACAGTAAAGGAGTGTCTGGAATGACATGCTATCACAAACAAGCGTAAAAGACATGAAATGCTACCACAAACAAACTTAAAAGATATTAAATGCTACCACAAACAAACTTAAAGATACAGATACAGCAGTGTACTTTAAACAGCTTATGAAAGTGTGATTGTTCAATAAAAGTACTTTGTCTAAATGAGCCAAGATAGATTTGAGCTGATATAGAATGAAAATATTCCAGTGGATTTACCAAGGAAAGGCAAGGGTAAGCTGAGAAGAGAGATGGATGCACTTCTGACTCACAGGCTCATAGCTAAGAATTAGGCAATCATTCCGCAGACTATTACAAGCCTAGCCAAACCCCCTATTCAAAAGTTCCATCCAGCCTCAAGACAAGGAAGACAAGCTACACCAGGGAAGAATTTGAGACTGTCCTTCTAATTATCTAGGTCTACCTCTAAGGTGGCAAGGGTGCTACTCTGTTTGACATGTAGTGGAAGTTTGTTCTACAGGTGAAGAACATATTGGGATATGAATCTATCATGTCAGTATGTCTTATTTATCTGTTGATGATGGCTTAGTACCTTTAACCAGGTATTTGAGATATCATTTGTTCTGTGAAGGAATAGAAAGTCAAAGACAGCTGGATCTTTCATGGCTGGAAAGGTTAAGGCACATATTTCCACAGGTGAATATATAACAAACTGAGTACAGAGACAGACAGACAGAGACAGAACTGCCAGTCTGTCCTAATGATTAACATTTTTGAAGCTACTGATCTTTCTAGTCATAAATCTCTGGAGTCCTTCAAACTGAGTATGTTCAGACAAATACATGACAAAAGGTAGACTCTATTCAATAATGGGTATGATATGATACAGGTAAAGAGGAATTAAGACTTCAATGAATCTAGTACAGAAGCCTTTGGAAAATGCATGAGTCAGATAGATGGATTTATGAACTACTATAGAAACATGATAGTCAAGCAATAAGAAAATATCAGAGTGCCTACATTCCTTATGACAGTGCTTGATTGCAGGGATGTATTACCTATATGGTATGTGAATATGTTGTTTTTACCAAAATGAACTGTGCTACACTTTTTTACACATTTAATTTGAGACTAGTGTCCTTGCACCAACTGTTATCACGTTCTAATCCGTGCTGGAACAATTTTGCGTCAGTGACAGATCAAATAAAAACACCCAATTTAGAGTCATCTGCAAACTTAGATGACCATAGTCTAGAAGTACTAGCCTGAAGATTTCAGAACTAAATGCCAAATAGGACATGGCCCAGCAATGAGCCCTGTGATATACCACTGGTTACATTTTTCCATTCAGAAGTAGCACCTGTGACTATAATCACATGGGTTCTGTTAGACAACCAATTAGCTATCAACCACACAACACAAGGATTTATATTCAGATTTACAAAGTTTGTCAATAATTCCTTTATGGGGAATCATGTCAAGGGCTCGAGCCAAGTCCAAAAATGCTGTATGTACTGCACAACCCACTGCTTTGGTTCTTTTTTCAAAGAAATTAATAATTTACAAGAGGTAAGATCTTCCTTTAACAAAGACAAATTGATGAGGGCCCATAGTTAAGAGATTTTCAATGGCCAGATTAACAAGGTCCAAGATAATATGCTCTGTAGCTTTACATATGAGGCTAGTGAGACTAGTAGGTCTAAATTTACAAAGGTCAGTGGCTGGGCCATTCTTTTATAATGGCATTACAATGGCTATTTTCCAGGCTTCAGGAATGTAGCCAGTGAAGAAGCTTAGATTAAAGAAGTTAAGTAGGTATTCAGATAGGAGATATTTTATCACTGATAATCAGGCAAAATGGTGTACTATCAGGGCCCATGGATGAGGTGTTCTTAGATTTTATGAGGGCTAGGAAACCTTGTTTCATAGCAATTAAAGGGGTGACTAGGATTGTGGATTATGTGGAATAGCAAAAACAGTGTGTGCAGTAGAATGTGCACTAAATTTGATGGCTAAAGACTATTTCCTTTGGGTCAGAATATACAGTATTATTGTGGACTAGCTCTGAACATTATCTGGTATTAGTTAACTTATTTACCTACTTAAAGAAAGGTTTGCAATTATGTTTGGTTTTAGTGGCTATTTTAAGTTCATATTCAACATTCAGCTTCTTAACGGCTCATTTAAGCTCCTTACTACTTTGCATGAGGAATTTTAAGGCAGATAGAATGAGACTTCTTACAAACATCAAACATTCAGCGTTTCTTTCTCATGTTATATAATGTATTTGTACATTTGTTCCACTATAGTGGGTTGTTTTCAAATTTCTCATTACATGGATAGGGACAGACTCATCAATACAATGTACAGTTGTGTAAGTAAACTTACTGTAGCAGCAGATGTTTGACTGAACACTGCTGCAATAGCTTACACTATATCATGCATAGGATATAACAGCCAGCCAGCTTCAAAAGTTTCAGAGCACCATCCACGCACCCAAGTCATTAGTCAGCTGAAGCTGAGCTGACTAAAAAGATAGGTTTGGCTGCCAAGCTCTTCAGAGCTTTTATACCAACTGAAAGAAGGAAGCTAAGCCATGACAGGACATTGTCAGGAAAAGAAAAGAAATACATGTCCATACCCTGGCATAAAAATACACAAGTAACTAGGGGGGTGGAGTGATCACTCAAACATCTATAATTATGTTAAATTCACTTGCAAAACTGTACTACGTTCTTCATATAATCACTGCTGCAGTAGCCTAGACTATATGGATAGATTACTATAGTTTAGAATACTTGAGAGGTGGGAGGGGAAGGGTCCAGAAGCCCCTGGACAATGGTTTCCTACAAGTGGAAAAGGAATCTAGTTTGTATTGCTTTGTAAAAGTATGCACAGAGGACCAGGTTGCTAATTACAGAATACTTTGAGTTTATCTCTTTCCAAAAAGCCATAGATGAAGTCAAGAGCCTGATAGAATGAGCCTTGACCCTGCCTAGAATAATTTTGTTGTGGTGGGAATAAAAAAAAAAAAAGGTAGTAGCCTGAGACAACCATTTTGGAAATAGTCTGCTTTGACAGAGGCTGCCCCTTCTTAGCTTCACAAGAAATGAACAACTGATCAGAAGTTCTGAAAGATTGTGTTACTTCAATACAGCACCCAAGTTGTCTGTGGACTTCCAAAGTATGAAGTATTCTTTCTCCTTCATTTTTGGGTCCAGAAAAGAACATGGGGATATAGATAGATTGGCTTAAGGTAAACTCAGATACTACTTTAAGTATAAAATATGGATTAGTTCTCAAAGAAGCACAGTTTCTGTGAAAGATGAGATAAGGATGATCCACCAGAAGAGCTTGCAACTCATACACTCTTCTTGCAGGGGCCAGAGCAATCAGAAAAACAGCTTCAAGTCAGTGAGATGAGCTGGATCAGATGGCAAATGTCAGCTTCTCTAAAACAAAATTACAATCCCAAGGTGGAGTCACCAGTTATTTGTGAGGCTTCTTATATAGCACCCCTTTCAAAAAGATTTTAACATGAGATTGCACTGAAAGACAGGGATCCATGGGCAGACATGCTGAAATGGCCAAAAGTGAACCTTGCTAAAGGAGTAAGATGCATAAATATTGTAAAACCAGAAAAACGCTAACCCTGAATGGGTGCAGGTTGTTTTGTTTGCGCCAACTAGAAAACTATTCTATTTGCTAAGGTATGATTTTCAAGTAGCAGGCTTTCTTACTTCCATTAGTGCCCTCATAAAAAAGTGTCTAAAATGTATTAAGACCCTATAATCTAGGCAGTCAGATGTAACTGTTTGGGATGGGGATGTTTCAAACAACCCTGTTCTTGTGTGAATAAATCTAGTCTGTGAGGAATCTTGTGGTAATTGCCCCTGGTCAATTACAAATGAAGTGAGAACCACTATTGCATGGGCCAGAAGGGAGTCACCACAATGATCTCTGAGGTGTCCTTCTGAATTTTCAGAAGTACCCCGGAAAGCAGTGGAAAGTGTGGAAAAGCATATAGGAACATTCCTGGTCCAGGGGACCAGAGATGATTCAGAGAGCTGAGAGCCTTTATAACTGCTAGGATCTCTTTTATGTTATGTGCTTTGGGTTGTCTTCCTTGTTCCAAAGTTTATGCGCTGTTATTCCCCTTGACACTTCTCCCCAAGCATAGTCCAAGGCATCTCTAGTGACTGACGGCTTTGGAGCAGGAGGGGAGAATGACAGACTAGGATTCAGAAAATATTTGATGTCTCTACCAACTGATTTCCATTTTCACAAATCCCAGAACTGGAATCTGAAAAGACAATGGGCGTTGATCCAGGAACCAAAGAGATTTCAGATACCATTTGTCATGTAGTTTGACACAAAAAGCATCAAAAGACCCATGAATGCCAGGAGACCCAGAATCCTGAGGTATTCTCTTGCTGAGACATAAGTCTGGTTGGAAAAATCCCTGGAAAAGATCTAAATACAGATCTATTTTTTCATGTGGAAGAAAAGCTCTTTGCAGTGATAAGTCCAGTAGGCACCCCATAAACATAATCCTGTCTGAAAGAGTTAAAAAAGACTTTTGAATGTCCTCTTGGAATCCCAGTCTGTATAGATCTGTTATCCAGGTAAAAGATTCCAAAAAATTTAAAAAAGCCTCTGTAAAAATAAGCAATTCATCTAAATATTTAGAAATGTAGATACCTTGTAGCCTACAATGGGCTATGACAGGAGCTAGACACTTTGCTAACACTCCTGGAGCAGCGAATAGCCCAAACAGTTAAGCAAAAAACTGATAATGTGATCCAGACACACAAATGCTTAAGAAACACCTGAAATCTGGATGAATAGGAATGTGATGATATGGACCTTTTAAATCTAAGGTTACTGAAAAGCTCAAACAGTTTGTGAAGTGAAAGCATATTGAACTTGGGCACTATCACAAATTGATTCAGGGAAGAAAGATCAGAAATGGTCTCCATGAATTCTCTCTCTTTGGTACTAAAAACATTCTTGACTAAAATCTTTTTCCTAACTGTGAAGGAGGAAGTGCTTCTATTACTCGAGAGAAAGCATATGATGTAAGACAGGAGAGAAGAGAAGGGCTTGGTCTGTCAGATGAGGAGGAATCACGTGGAAAAGAAGGAATTTCCAATCACTGCCATTTGTTTCCCAGATGCATTTGTTTGAAACAATCTACTGCCAAAGGGAGTAACAGCAAGTCAGACATTCTGGAAGGAGTAAGCTACTGCCAGGGTTGGAAGTGGGACAAGGTCCCATATACAGTCATTCTGCCTTGTCTGATTGTCCTTCATCCTGGAGGATTCATGCTTTCTTTTTGGAACATCCCTGTCATTGTTTTTTAAATGTCTCTTTATAAGCATTCTGCTGAGACTATTTGCTTTCTTTCTTGCCAAAATTGGACAAGGCAGAAAAAATTACTATGGAAAATTTAGTGAGGAGGGCTGTGACATTTGAAAAATTCCTTAAATCAGCTTACCTCTCTCATTGCCCTTTTTGATAACCTCTGCAGCAGCAGTAGAACAGAAACTAAATCTCGGTCCAAATGAAAATTTAAAATTTCATTTTTCACATGTTCTAGGAGGTTCTAAGAATGCAGCCAGGCAAACCTACCCAAAACAACACCAGTGACGATAGCCCTAAAAGCAGTATCTACATCGTCAAAAGCACACTTCAAACAATGAGTGGTGACCAGAGAAACAGAAGAAATTTAATTACATAAATCATATTTTTTGCAGCCAAAACATTTCTCATACTTTAACAATTTGTTGGGATAAACTTCAGCAAATGAGCCTGCCACTTTAAATTTTAACAATCAAACTTGCAGAAGCATACAATTTTTCTCCCAGATTTATCAATAACTTTTCCATCTTAATCAGGAGACGAAGAAGGATCAGAATTAATAAAATGCACTGCACTAGTAGATTAACTAAAGCTATAGCTGCTGAGTCAGGTCTAGGATTATCATATAAAAACTGGAAAGACTGAGAAACATTGTGCATTCTATCTGCTTTCTTAGGGGCAGCAGTTTGGCTGCAAGTGAAACCACTGGCTATGACAAACACACCCTGCAATGTTGACAGCACTGGGGGGATGGGAGAAAGTTCTGGAAATTCCAGTTGTAGCAAGTCACAATATTTTCTAAGGGACAAAGAAACATTAGTGTTCTCACAAAGATTCCAAAAACAGTAATCATCCTGGAAACATTCTCAAACAAAGTGAATCCCTCTCAGAGAGGGTCAGATAGTATACTCTGCTCAGAATCTGAATCAGAAACTTGAAAGAAAGACTGCTTATGTCCTTCACATTCCTCCTACAGATTCAAATTCCTGAATCTCTTCAGGAAAGAAGAATACCTCTTTCTTTTAACAGAAACCACATTAAAAGAATGGTCAGTAGCCTACCCAAGTCTGTGAACTAGGCCCAACACATTATTCCTGTCCAGATAAACTGACAAAGGAGAAGTCAAATGTATAGTTTTTGTCTCTTTTTGACAGGAAAGCTATGGCAAACAAACCTAATATTGCCAGTAACAGCTTCCCCACTGATGGACACAACATTCTGGCTAAGCAGAGGCACATTCCCTGCCTCTTCTCATATGAATGACAATAGTAGGTCTCCGTTGCCCAATGAGGGGACCTCAACAGTCAAAGAGGGCATAGCTAACCCCAAGACCATGGTGGCTTTATGGACAACAACAGGGGGATCTGAAGAAAAAGATGAGTGTCTGACAAACTAGCTTTGGCCACAGCAGTCACCCAACTGTGGCTGTGGCAAATTACCAGCCTGCTATGATGGCAAAGGCTGCTTAATTAACTTTTTCTTTTTGTGGCTGGAAGAAGGTCCAACTGAAGCTTATCAGCAATAGTCAGTAAAAGAAAAAAAGTAACCTTTTCCCACAAAAAAAAACACAGTAAAAAGCACATTTAAAACTTACCCTGACCCCAAATAAACACAGTTTCAATCAAAAAGTAGTTTTACACAACTTTTTAACAATCTTTACTGCAAAAATAAAATAAAAATTGCTACTGTTTAAAAGTATATAAAAGTCACAAGACAGTCAAGGAAAATACTTTATCCTAGCTTCAGCATACTTGTTTTTCAATGTAACTTTAAACAAGTTTAAAAATAATGTGGAAGTTTTTTTTTCTCCAAAGTGAACTTTTCTGCCCAGCAATGGAACAGTGTTAGCTAACAATTCTCAAAAGCCCTCAAAGAAGTGCTCTTCTCTGCAGTAGGAAAGCTCATAAGGGCTTGGCAAAAAAACTTGCCTTTTTAGTCAGCACATCTTGAGCTAATAGTTTGGGAGTGTGGAAGATACCCTGAAGTTAAGTAAGCAGGCTGGCTGTTATATCCTATGCAAGATATAAACCATATACCATAGGCTTCTGCACCAGTGATCAATATGAAGACCATATATTTAATTTAGAGTAGAAGTCTGAGGCAGCCCAGAAATGGGATCCATCAGTGGAATCATACCTCTTAACCTGTTACTGCAAGAAATCTGGACAGAGCCTGACACAATGGGGGGGGGCAAAGGCTCAAAAATAGGGACACATTTTAAATATTGCTCTTATAAACTTAGGAAGTTGCTAGAAAAACAGGATTTGTTACCATACATTTTCTAAAGGATATGAAGTCTGAAACTCAAATGTTCATCATTATTTATTGACTTTAATCCTTAAATTATCCAAGTGATTTGTCAAACACAATTTTTACAAGGAACAGACCTAAAATATTAGGCAAAAATCTGGACATTCTGCAAACATCTGTGCAGTTGAGAGGTATGAATGGAATTTATTTAGGTCATGAAGTAACTGAAGATCTGATTTTGTGAAGTCAGTAAACACAGAGGTATTTACAAGGAAAGTACCAGCAGTTTTAAAGAAACAGTCACTAATTTATGGTCTGACTTAACAAAGCAGAATGATGCAAAAAGAGATGTGCAAGAAGTATCTATATTTCAGATGAATAGATCAAGGATATTGGGCACCTATAAGATGGTAAACGTATAGGTGCACCAGTCCAACTTTTCTGTAACTGTATATGTTCAAACTCACTACCTGGATGGCATTTTGGGGTATCTGCAAAGGTAACCCAGTACTGGCCAGCTTTAAAATGCTCACACTCCCCTCCCTCTCTCTTCCTGCGAAAGCTGTTTTGCTGAGCATACCCTGAGATGGAAGTCTTCAGCTGTCATAAAAGTGAGTGTTCAGGCTTTTCCTTTCCACTAAGAAAGAGAGAAACTACCTGAAGCCAGAATCATATAGCAAGAGTAAATTCACAGCCAATCACAAGACCATATAAATACTAAATTCAACAAAAACTGGATCAAAGAGGTTGAAACCCACCTCAACTATGCACATTCTGGGCTTTGGTGGGTGAGTATACTGTCACTGAGGCAGTGAGGAATTGGAACATCTACTGTTACAGGTAAGCAGGACTTCTGCAAATGCACTATGTTCATCATTCCCACTGCCTTAGTGGCATTTTGGGCAGATTTCTAAAGCTTGCCTTATGTTGGAGGTGGAAGGATAAGGATCCAGGAGCTGATGGAGAATGGACGTAACAAAGCCTGCTCTGGACCTTGAAAAGGAACCTAGTTTGTAGTGCTTTGTGAAGGTATAAACAGTGGGCCAGGTTACTGTCTCTAGAATACCTCTACAGTCTATCCCTTTCCAGTATGCCATTGAAGAGTATAAGGCCCTAGTTGAGTAAGTCTTAACCTTGCCTGGAAGAGATTTACCATGGTGGGAGTAACAGAAAACAGTAAGACAGGACAATAATCATGCAATAGGTTGCTTAGAGACATGTTAAATTTTCTCATCTCCCATATAGGAGGCAAAAAACTGATCAGCATTTGTAAATGGCTTTGTTCTATCAAGGGATTGCCTAATCTGTCTGTGCATATCGAAGGTGTGCAGAATCTTTACTGCTTTGGTTTTTTGATCAAGATAGACACTGAGAGATTCATGGCTTGATTCACAGTAAATTCAGAGACAACTTTAGGTACAAATGCTGGATTACTGCATAACAAAATCCTGTTCTTGTGAAAAATCAGATAGGGTTGACTTACCAGAGACTTATATTGCAGATATCAAAGCAACGAATCAGTCTTCCAAGTAATGAACCATAAATTAAACAGAGAGGCAGGCTCAAAAGGAGGTAAGGTCAATTTATTAAGAACAAAGCTGCGATCCCACAGAGGAGGAATTTGCTTTCAATGGAATCTCATATGAAACTTTCCTTTTATAAACTCATTGACTACAAAATGACATGAAAGATCCTTGTGCAGAAAGCAGAGATGGCCGCAAGATGCACTTTGATAGAAGCATATGAAAAAACATCTCTAAGTAGCTCAAACAAATATTTCAAAACCAGAGGGGTCAAAAACCTTTTTGGGACCCGTTATTGGCCAGGCACCACTTAGAACCTCTTCCACTTATAAATGTAAGATTTTCTAATTGCTGTTTTTCTTACCTCCTTAAAGGCCTGCCACACATCCTCATAGAACAAGTGCTTAAGAGGTATCAAAATAGAATCACACAAGCCATATGTTTCAATTGCTTTAAGACAGGATTTACTATTTGCCCCTGATACTGTGTGAGCATATCCAGTCTGTAAGAAAACCTGTGGCATTTGCCCATTTCCATTCAAAGGGATAACCAACTTTGCCTAGCCCAAAAGGGGGGGATACCATAAAGATCTTTGGTAATCCTTTCTGAATCTTTAGAAGTACCTTGGAAATTATTGGAAGGGGTGAAAGTGCATACAGGAACATTCCTGGCCATGGGAATGATAGAGTGTCTGTCTTCCAAGCATGGTTGCAAGGATGTCTTGAACAGAATTTTTTTCAGTTATCTGTTTTGAAAGGAGGTGAACAGATCTACTGAAGGCATTCCCTACATTTGGATCAAGTCATGGAAGACATCCACATGGAACTTCCCTTGTAAGGTTCTCTTATGATCTGCTTAGTCTGTCTGCCACTGTGTTTTACTCTGATGGAATATACGAGGCCTGAAGAGTCATAGAATGCTGTACAGCCAGCTCCTAGGCCATTATTGCCAATCAGCAAAGATGGTATGACCTTGTACCCTCTTGCTTGATCAGGTACCTCATCACGATAGTGTTTTCTGTGACCACTAGAACAGGCCCCAGAGTACATAAGTGGTGAAGAACTTTTAAGATATGGATCACTGCCAACATCTTTTTTTATGTTTATGTGACTTGGTTTGCCTTAAGGACCCCACAAGCCTTGCACTTGAATACCCATGGACACTGTACCCCATGAAAAGCTGAAGAGTTCATCTGGACAGATTGGACTTTACTAGATAAAATATCTTTGGACACGGCATTATATCTGGCAAGGGGTCTCTTACCCCAAACTACTCCTGAACTTAAAGAGTTTTGGTCTCCCATGTCTGCACCAGGTACTGGAACAGCCCTGGAGGATGATTCTAACCCCCCATTCCATAATGCCTGGCAAAGCTACGCTAGAGAGAGACACGACAAAAGGTAAGTTGTCTGCGGGCCAATCAGTGGCCCCAACAGAATCATTAACCATAGGTCGAGGCACATTTTTATTTTGTTTTTTTCGTTTTAGGTGAAACCAGATTTAATGGGGGATACCAGAGTTAGGATCCATCAAGTTAGGAGTGAACACTAGACAAAATAATAAACTGACAGAAATAAAATATTAAAATAAATATTTTTAATTCAATATAATAGAAAGAGAATAATAAGTCCAATAATAAAATGAGAGGTAGGGGCTCTCCTAATGTGGCTTATCTGAGCAGTAAGCCAGAAAAATCACTACTGGATCCTATGAAAAGTCAGAGGACTTTCATCTTTGGATGACAGAATAAGACTGAACAGTCACTTCCATTGACAGTTGACGATTTCCCTCTCAGAATATGCTCAGCTAATCAGCTGTCACAGGAAAAGAAAGGGAGGAGAGTCTGAGCTTTTGAAAGCTAGCCAGTACTGGGTTATCTTAGCAGAAAACCCAAAATGCCACCAAGACTGTGAGAATGGTGAGCATTTACTTGTAAAATAGTTAGCATTTATAATGTCAAGAAAGTGCTGGGCATGCCAGCCATTGGCAGTATAGCTCAACTGGTTTATTGATGGATAGTTGAAGTACTCCAATATAAAGGTGCTGGGTTTATTATGGATTTCAGCAAATATGTTAAAAACTGTCATTTTCAGAAGGGGGCATAAATAGTGTTCTATAACTAGCTATGACTTGGTAATTAGTCTTGTTTGTGGTGATATGGGCATCTAGGAGTTCAACTGTGGTGTTCCAAGGAATCTGTTGCAAGTTGATGATATCCTTGACAAATACTGCTACTCACATACTATTGACAGTGGGTCTGAAGATGTGATAGGCACTATGTCTAGGAACATAGGCAGGGCTTTCATTGTTTTAAAACCATGTTTCTGTGACTACACTTACATGTGCTTGTTCAAATTGCAAGAGAGCCTCATTTTTTGTTAAGATTCCTAGCACTGAGCATTGTCACATTAGTATATTTCTAATTAGAATTTACTGAGATGCAATGTCCATCAGATGCACTCTGCCTAAAAAAGGCACTATGGGAGCAGCAAAGACTTTAGCCAGAATGGGAAAGCCTTAGTAAGAGAGGTGTGGACCATCCCTGGCAAGGCAGGTAGGCCAATCAGCCATCTCACTCAATCTGACATATACTGAATGCCCCTAGAATGACAGCAGCTGCACTGCTATTATTAAAGCCAATGATTTTGTCTTTGAATTTTGATATAATTCTGAGTTGTCAAGAACTATGTCTTTCCTGCTTCTGCTAAAGTTTACCATGTAATGTTACTTTTATTAAAATATTTAAGCAGGTGCTTTTGTTTAAAATGAAGTGGGATTTAATTGTATATTTCCAATCTAGATGTTATACTAGGTATTCCAGGCTTGTGTTACTATATAGTTCTTGAATATGTTTTAATAGTATTATAATTATAGCTGTATTTATTGATAGTTAAAAAGTCCCGAACTGGAATGACTAAATAGTCTATAATCTCACATTTGGGAAAACCAGATTTGGTTTAAAATTTGCCAGTCAATCATACTAAAAGAGATTGTTAACAATATTATGGTAGGTCAGTTGGATACTTTTCTCTAAATTACAGTTATATTTGGTAGTCTGAGGCAAGTAACCTGTTTGTACTACTCCCAAATTATGCCTTGAGAATGATTACAGCAAACGATTCTCTAAAGAATTAATAAAGAGATACCTCTCAAATAATAGAGACAAAAGTTTCTAGGCTGGGCTTGATCGATGTTTTCTGTATGCACTCTCTCAAATAACTATAGTTATCTTTTTTAAAGGTTTGGGGGAAGCCCTTTATGGAGGTTGTAGTATGTATTATTTCAACTAACATATAATTATCGGGTGAGGCATATATGTTAAATGATGACTGTGTATAAAAATATGAATGAATGGAAATTCACTGCCTTCTAGTCACGCTAATTTATTTCATATTTCAAGAGGATGAAGGAAGGCAGCATGATATAAACGTATAAGATGTGGTGTAATTAGTTAGTTTCCCACTATATTTAAATAGAATTTGCATTTACTTTTAGTACAAAATGATGCATTTCCTGCTGTTTATGTCAGCTGGGAGATTTGGCTAATACATTAATAAAAATATAAGCATGACATAGGCTGGAGATGAAATACATTGCTATAAGGAAATGATGGGAATAAATGGACTGAATTAATCTGATTATGGTCAGATAAACAATGTGTGTCTATGAGAATGGTTCTTTGGGTGATGCAAACCAAAGAAATAATATGCAGACTGAAGGGGGCACTAATAATCTATAACTTTAAGACACTGGAATGCTATACTTACGATATACTTAACTTTGAAGACAGTAAGAGGGAGACTATGGTGTGAATTTTTTAGAAATTTGATCACCTCTACATTGGCAGACGGTCTACAAGCAGGTTGCTAGGAAGCACCAAGCATACTGTTAATGAAATAAAGATTGTGATTTTGATAATATTTCAATGTAACTGAATTCAGTTTATGATGAGAATGGTATTTTGTTTACTTTTCTCTTATATGGCAATTGGACATGATTGGATTCTACTACGAATGCTTATAAAAAAATATTGACAGTGGCTGTAAATGGGATAATAAAATGGTTTACCAGATAATGTAGATGCCAAAATATAAACAAAGATAATAGTTGTAAGATATGCAGTAACTGAGAATGGTAAGGTGAATGTTGGGAAAACTGAATGAATTCAAAGAAAGATGGATACCTGTAAAAGTTGTGAAGATATACATAAATGGGGTATTGAGAAAGTGCACCTAGCTTTACCTGATATTTAACTTTTTTTACTGACTGTACACATTAATACATGGTGGGTGGAAAGTTTCAGCATGATGCTGAAAATTTAAATGGCTAGCCAGAATCAAAGATGGAAAGGGGTATGTTTAGCGTTGCTGTAAACAGGTAATACTGTAGTAAAGATCAGGTTTAATGACTAATGTTCTAGGGATTGTATCCATTTCAGTTTTATGTACTCTATTGGATGCATCACACAAAGGCATCAGGAGATGTACTCACCATATCCAATTCAGTGCAGTTTGTGAGGAGGGTAGCATCAGGGGATGTAATGCCAGACAGTCACCATGACACAGAGAAAGATCAAAAGTAAAAAATGAAAGAAAATAAAAAAAAAAGTCAAATAAATGACAAAAATACCTTGACTGACTGCAAATCAATTTGCAGCTCATCAGGCAATATGTACTTGCTATAGTTTCATGCCAGTGCATTGAAGAGTGATATATTTTTAATTAACACAGTCTGGAAAGTGATGGAAAGCCTAAAGAACTCAAATGGACCTTTTGATTCTCTGATGAGTCCTTCCCTTAATCCATTAGCCAGTACTGCTGCTGAGACTGGTGAAGAAGTGGCATTCATGATTTAAGCAGCGGAAGACTTCTAGCAGGGAGAGGTGATGGGTTTTGATTTCTTTTACTTTAAATATGTTCAAGAATTACTGTATTTTAAATGCCTTGGTATTGATAATTTGCTCCTCAGTACTTGTTTTCCTCTTCTTGGTAAGCAGTTAGGATAACGGTTGTGGTTGAATTTGTTCTAGGATTTCTTCTCATCTTTAGACTAGATGTGATCATGCAGTCTGATGTGTGGTTTTCTTGCTTTGTGAGCCATGCATTTCATTGGTTCTTTTCCAGATAAAGCTGGATCATTTTATTTTCATGATGGCAATACTTCTTATATGTTCATAGAGTCACAGGTAAGTACTAAGTTAACTACCTTTGTGGGCCATTTTAAGCCTAGCCAGTTTTCCTTTTTTTGTGTTCGAAATAACCTGTCTCATTTGGTTATAGGTTGGCCTTACCCATCCCATGGTCAATAATTATATATTACCCCTAATGCAAATAACTGAGATAATACCATAGATAATCTGAGGGGACCCATGCATGGGATAAAGCATTTAAGAGTTGCATATATCCATTAGTAATACAGGGGACAGTCCTTGGGTAAATTTTCTGTTTCCCATTCACAGTTCTAAGTTGCCCTTGAAAATGGACAGGGATGAACTTTGTCTTATGTGGATGGGGAGTGTGTTCCATAGCAGCTGTATCCTCTGTGACATACACCTGTCCCTCCAAACTGTTTTACTGATGTTGCAGAAGTGGTTTAGATCCCAAGATCAAGTATTTCTGAAGCCATTTGACTTACTGTTGTGCAGTAACTCCATTAGTAATGGATCAGAGGATGCCATGTATGCCAGACACAGGTAACTTCTTAGCAGTCTGCAGGATACTGAGTATAATGACATAGCTTTGAGTTGGACCATGTAGGACATGTTGTTTATGCCTTGTATCTTTTTAGTAAGATATTTCTGTGGGTGTTCCAGTGGTTGCATGTGTCTGGACAGACACATGCCAAAGGGATATTACATTCAATGACTGGTCTAATGAGGGCTGACTAAAGGAGAACAATGAAATCCCTAGACCTAGACAAAAATCCTTTTGTATATAAGCTGTGCAATAAGGAAGGTCTTTCTTACAATAACAGACACACGATGGTCAAAAATTAGGTCACTGTCCACATAAGTTTCCAAATCCCGAACTGGGTCAACTCTTAGCAGAATGTTGTCAATGTGGTAGTTCCCTGGAGTAGATGACTTTCCAAAGGATACAATAATATATTTTTGGCATTTAATTTCAGACCATGATTTTGACAACAGTTACTCATTTGAGACAAACGTTCCTGCAGGATGACTAAGTCATATGGGGATTCAATGACTCCTCCTAGCTTGCAGTCATTTACAAACTCAGTTAGCCAAAGCCCATTGGTATTGGTTTTTAATTTAATGTTTGGTATATGGCTTTTAGCATATGAATATCCTAGATGTTGCATCATATAATTGATATCTTATTCATAAAATATCTGTTTGTCTAGCAAACTGTTGAGGATTGCAGTAGTTCTACAATAATGACAGACATTTGGGTTTCTGACTTCACATCCTTCAAGAAACATGCTAATGCAAAAACTGTTACCCTAGCAACTTTGTTAATACAGAGGAGTAATATTTAACATTTGTCTCTGATTTTGTACCTTTGTTCTCATTATTCATTGATTATGTCCCACAGTTTTCAACTGTCCTTGATTTTGCTCAATTCCCTGATTTTATCTCATATTTTTGGTCTGTTCACTGCAAAATTTGTGTTTTCCTAGTAAAACATTGGTACTTGTAGTTACGAAATGAGAGACATTTGAGTTTCATACTTCATATATTTTTGGAAAATGTATAATAATGCATAGCCTGCTATTCTAGCAACTTTCTAAGCATATGAGAGCAGTATTTAAAATCTAGCCTGGTATTGCATCTTAAGCCAACATTTAAGATAAAGTTTCTTACACATTGTCAGTACTTTTTACCACGTGAATAGCCCTGAGTTAGCCTCTTTCGTTCTGTTTTTCACAAAACGTATTTTTCTTTCAAACTGTTGGGGATTACAGTAGTCACTAAAGAATCACAGAAGTCTGAGGTAGGTTCAGATTTCACATCCTTCAGAAAATGTTATTTTACCAACTTTCTTAGTACATAATAGCAATACTTAAAATCTGTCATTGATTTTGGATCTTTGACACAATTACTTTTTTGCCTTTGTGTGTCTGTCCCTAATTCTTGGCTAAGACATCGAGAAGTATGCTTTTTAGTTCTTTGGGCTTTGCATAATCTCCAGAGCTTGTTCAACAGTCAAGGTAGCAATACTGCAATAATGTGTGTGTGTGTGTGTGTGTGTGTGTGTGTGTGTGTGTGTGTGTGTGTGTGTGTGTGCACGTGCATGTGTGTAGTCATTCTACTTTTACTTCTACTAGTGATTGAAGTCATACGAAAGATAGTTACAGTTACATGTACACACTTCAGCAGTTGTGCTTGTCTTATGAGTGATATAGGCAGTAAAAAGGGTAATTTATGCAACTGAAAGGAAATGGTATTGGAGGCAAAAGGGATTATTCATCCATTAAAGTTGTGCAGTTGAACTGCTGCTGGTATTTAAGATCATAGGAGGTTTGTGGAAGCTTTGAAGGCTGTAGAAATGTAATTCAGGAAATTAGTTATAATGGTAAATTTTAAAGTATAAGAAGTTTAATAATGCAGGTGTAATAGGGAGTTTACCACTGTCAGATTCAAATTTGGAAGTATTGGCAATATGGTTTGCACACAAGAAGTAGTAAAACAACATATATTAGGGGTGGTGAAATGATTAAAAAAGTAAAATACTTATAATAGTAGATTGATTTTGTATTTAAACAAGTTTATTTCATTATGTCAAGTTCTACTGAGGATAAGAGATTGCCAGAATGTCTAAGAAGATGGCTTAAATATTGTTTTAATCAGTTTCTGGGAAAAAGTTAAATCTCATACAGAAAACAGTCTTGCGTGAAGGAGTGTGGATTTTGAGGGTGAGTCATTCCAATCAAAAGCAAATTTACAATTTCTGATATATGAAAGCTGTCGGTTATGAATCAATTAATAGTAACACTAAACTACTGCTAATAAATTATATTTATTATAATAATTCATTAAGACCCGGTTTAAGTAATACTCCAATTTTAATAATGTACAGCCTCTCTTTTTAATCCAATAGTGATTTAATCTGAAATAAACTCATACTCTCTACCTCAGTTACCCTATATAGGCATATAAATGTAAAATCAGCTAATGTTTGTGTGATGGTATGTTTATAAAGGGAGCTTCTACTTTTCTTACATCTGATATTGCTAATATGAACTTATATTCCTTCTTAAAAAAATGACTTGGTTGTTCTACAGAAAAAGCCAAACATTGGTATTGGTATTGCATGTTGTCCTTATTGTAAATGCATTGTAAGAATTGGAAATAATAAATTGATCAGTTTTCAAATCGTTAAACAAAATGTACAGCTTCCACAATAATTACACCCCCTTATCTTGACTAAAGCTTCCTTTTTTACATGTATTCTACTCTCTTTTTATCAAGTAAATAACTCACCTAAATTTTTATTCCTCCTAAACTCATATAGGCATCTTGATCCCAAATACTAGGACAAAATAGAGTTCTGGGTAAGAACGGGTCACTATTTCTGGACCAGACCTGTTAAACTAGATAAATTGATACCATAGGTAGTAGTAATAAATCTGATGGGTTCAGATTTACTAATTTTGTCTGCGTTTCCTAAAAGACTAATTCTATCCATCTTTTCAACATCCTCCCTTGATTTCAATAACACTTCTTTAGAAAAACCCCTATGTTCAAAATAATAAACCAAGTCCTTAGCCATATTTTGATATAAAGTAGAAGAACTACAAATTCTCTTAAGATGCATAAATTGTGCCCTAGGAATATTTTTACTTAAAAGATGTGGATGATTACTCTGATAGTCTACCAAATTGTTTACTGAGAAAGGTTTTCTATACAGAGAAGTCATCAGTAAACCATGTAACAACTTAGTGATCTCAATATCTAAAAAATCAACATTGAATAACTCTGGCCATTAGGTAAAAGATATCTCAAATGTATTACAATTCTAATAGTCACAAAAGTCTTTTAATTCCTGATGGTTACCCATTCAAAGCATCCAGCAATCACCTATATATTTTCTTCAAACATTCATACAGGGAAGAAATGCATTAATCATGTCATTGTAAATACAGAAGCGCTCAAAATAATCCATGTATAAATCTGCATAAATGGGGCCAAATGCCATTCCTGTAGCTGTAATCCTCAAATGAAGAAAATATTCTGTACCAAAATAAAAAAAAAACATTGCCTCTGAGAACCAGATTGGTCAAAGATACCAAAAGATCAAACAAACAGCACCATGATTACTGATTCTAAATACTTAAACCTTGCCTCTGATATAAATAGGACCCCTTCTTTGGAACAGGCTCCCCATCCATGTGAAGCAGAGTTCCTCCCTAACCCAATACAGGTGTAACTTGGACAACTGGATGGGAAACAGGAAATCCATCCCTGGTTTGGCATATATGTCTTTAATGGACACTGGCAGCCTGTAAATTATTCATTTCTCAGGCCCCTGCTTGTAAATGTTTCATCTCCCAAGCCTCTGCTTACACTTATCACAGGTAGCAGAACTTGTCAGAGATTTGGGATGCATGGCTAGGCTTAAAAAGGCCATTGTGGTCATTAGCCCATTAAACACCCATGAACCTAAATCATTAGACTCAAATGTGTATATATCTGCCGACTGTAACCAATATCTAACAGCTTCCAAACCAATTTCATATGGTACTATGGTATAAAGAGAGCAGACATCCAAAATACACATAAGCCACTGATTCTCAACTATAATATTAGATACTATATTTAAAATATGTAAACTATCTTTAATTTTAGCCCTTAAAAAATAACAGTTTTAAACACTCCTCCAAAAAATCAGATATAGGTTTTGTAAGGGAACCATTATCAGACACAATCAGTCTTCCTGGTGGTTAAGTCCTATTTTTATGAACTTTTGGAAGAATATAAAAAATCTGCAAAACTGAATGTTCCACTGTTAATTCTTGCCTTAACATATCAGAAATTATTTGAGAATAAATTTAATTTTGCAAAAATTCATCCATTGCCTTCTTAATGTGAGATCCAAGGACATTTTACAATAAAACAACTATTGACAAGTTGATAATTTGCTGTAAAGCCTCAAAATCATAAATTTCCTTGAACCACAAAACAACACCACCACCACTAGTTGTCTAAAGCTAGCTTTTCAGAAGTAGAAATGTTACATTTATTTAAATATTTCCCATAAATGCCCAAAAAATGTACATTTCTCAGAACCAAAGACTCAAATTGCCTGACTGTGGCCTGATAAGGGAGATAAAAAGAAAATGTGCGAAAATGAAAAGGAACTACATCATAGGTTTTCAAATCACCAAAACTGTCCCTCTTGTGAAATCACACCCTTAAATTAAGTAAGCAACAGAACTGTTTCAAATCATTCACAAAATCATCCTCTGTGACATAATCCAAGGGCACAAATGACACTGTTTTTTTAATAAAGCTGCATCATTTGAGTTGAAGACTTTTCAGAAACATAAATTAATACATTTTGATAGTCTAAATTGAGATCTGTACAAACGTGGCATTCTGAAAGGCTTGTATTATTCTTTGCTTACACTTCCTCCCATCTATTCAATATCAGCCCATGTTAGAGGGTGTGAGTCAGAAACACTGCCGTTTGAACATTACTACATTTGAATGAAGGCATAGTACCATTAATTTCTAGACCAGATTCAAAATTGCTGTCTATAACTGAGGAGTCCTCCCTCCATAGCTAAATTATCAGATGTACAGGAATCACAAGTCCTTTGAACTGACTTATTGTCCCAATGCCCACACTTGCTTTTAGCTACTCCCACTGAATGGGGGGATGCCAAATGAAATCTAACCACTCATTTATTACGCTAATCTTAAGCTACCCCTTTGGAGTAATCATTACTGTCATGTTGATATTTACTACAGTTCCCATTTTTATTATTTCAAGTTCAAATATTTTAATATTCTGTTTAAAATTAAAGTAAAGATTGTCAAATTATCTGTCACTTTGGCATTCTGATAATCGTTCTTCTTACTTCATAAACTTGCATCAGCATATTAAACATTATAGATAGGAGTGGGTGAAAATACATGGTTTTACATGCTGCAAGGAAAATATTCTTTACACTGCTTCCATTTCATTTGTCAAGGTACTGTTACAATATTATGAGACGTTTATTTCCCTGATACAGAAAAAAAACTTCTCAAACGAGAAGAGCTGGCAACCTCCAGACTAACAGCTCTATAAGGAAAGTAAGACAGAGGCTTAGTAGGGAGGCCCCATCCTCAATGTCTCTCCAGGGTTGAACTCACTGAAAAACTGGTCCTGATCAGAGGTATGCACAGACGATCAAACATCACAGACGTATATAAGTGGCTATCATTTGATGATAGAGCAAGCAGGTATGCTACACATACAAATCTAACAGTAACACACTGAACCATATTATAATGGGTATTTACTCCATCATGCTTGTCCCAGTAGAATATCAGAGGTTACAAAAAGAAAACTGCTGTCTTTTGATGCTCAGGATAAAGAGGCATACTGTTTATATGAATGACATGAACAGCGTCAAATATATGACAGTTGTCATTTACTTATTTGTTTTTTTCCCCATGTTCATCCTAATCTGACACCATGGTGGTACACAAAACTGATTATCTTTTTTAGTTTTTGAGGGTACAGATCAGGCTCTATTTGCAGATATTATGTAAATGTGGAACTACTTTATGCAGCTTTCCACCCAAGACAGATACACATAGGAAGAGAAATGTCCATTGTTTTACTGTTTCATAATGTAAATTATTAGTATCCTGCCATGTATTTGCCAAGGATGGGGTGGGAGAGAGGGAGATAGAGAGTGCAGCATTATAAAGGGAAGTACGGCTTGCAAATGAGTTTGTAAGCTCATGGAACATGTCACACTGATCTGGGTTTGCCTTGGTGGGGGAAAACAATCTGTGAGATGTGTGTACAAATTTGAGAATTCTGACTAAATCCCTTGTATCACAAACTTGTTTGAATTCATGCATAATGGAGTTTGAACATTTAGTTGTTTAAAAAATGAAAAAATGTTGCCACATAGACAGATGTGCAGTTGGACAGAAACAGTGACAGGCATCAAACATCAAGTCAGAGAATTAAAGTACAAGCAACAAACAAACAAAAAATCTAGAGGAAAAAGCAAGTGTAAAATAAAATGAATGGGAGGAAATGTAATTATGTGACTTCAGAATGGTTAGATAAGCATGAAACCTGACACAGGAAAAAATAATACAATTGTAATACCTGAAAGGCTAGGGAGACTGCAAATTCAGTGGGTATATTTATTCCATGGAACAATAAAATAGACAGCCTTCCAACAAGAAATACAATAAAAATTGGGGCACCTGAGAGTAATTTGATTATGGAAGTTTGAATGAAAGTGTCCAGATGGAAGGTGCACCAAAATTCTGGATTTATTTCAGAGACAGTGGCTTAGCCTGGGAATTTTACACAAGAATGTAACAGGAGTAAGACGAGCTTGCACTTTGCTTCTTTAATGACAAGACAATTATATTTTCTTCTAGGGAACTGACTAAGGAAGCAGCAAATTTCATTTAACAATTCTTTAAGTAAGGCTTTATTAGTTTCTGTTTGGATCAGTAGTGGAAGTCCATACTGTACAATAAGCAAAAGGGAAGCCCTACTTAGAGAAAAATTGGCTTATTTTGTCAGTGGCTCAGTAGATAGCACCCTCTCCTTTGATGCTAGAAGATCAAAATTCTCTGAGTTTTATTACCACCCAGGTGTTTGGATTCATTTTCAATTACTGACATTCCAGTACAGCATAATGGAGAAAGGGGGGGATTCTGCATTCCTGAACATGCTCTCCTTCAGGGGAGATGTTAAACCAAAGTCCCACCTATCTGAGACAGTGAAAGTCTATTGGGATGTACAAGATGCCACACTTATGAAAAAGAGTGGGAGTCTTTATTAAATTCATACTTATATATCATATTTATGTAACATAAAAACACAAATGACATTTACAATAGTCTGTATACAGTTAATACAAAATTATAGTGTCTAACCCACACGCCCTATAATCTACAACCAAAATTTAATTTCATAATAACCCCCACTCTGTCTTGCTTTCAACAGAAACCAAAGAAAACAAAAAGCTTTTTTGTCTATTTCTTCCATACATTTTAAACTACATTTACTACAACAATCTGACATAATCATAGCCAGTGTTCTCTCTTTTATGTTGGATTATTTTCATACCCCTATACTCTTTTCTCAATTTTTGTAATTCTTTTATATCTTGAGAAAACATACTTTGCACTGTCTCTCCTCATACCTTTTATGTTTCAATAACCCTTTCACTGGTAAGTTGCCCAACATTAATCTTGTTTAGAAATCCTTACATTCATTAACAAGCTCAAATATTTCCCTTTCTCTCATTAAACTCTCCTTAACATTTACACTTAACTTACCCCATAATTCACTTAAATAAAGCTTTCCCATTATGTTTCATACCATTCCTGGAATTGTCTACATTGTGCCAATCTATTTCCAGTACATTCATCTTATCAAAGTATTGCATGCCTTCTTCTCTGTCTCCTTTGTCTCCATACCTAGCACTCAAAATGTTTCCTTCAACTGACTCTGTCCCATTTTTGATTTGCTGCAAAACCCAAATTAAATGTAAAGAATGTTAAAAAACAAACAGGATTTACTAACCCTACTAACCCTAAGCACCATCTTTTTATTATATAAAATAAGGAACTCTATGTGTTGTAAAAACAAACTTTGAATGCTTTTTTCAACTTCTTTCCTAGTATGTATACTCCTGCAATATACTTTGCCTTTCTTAGAAAAATAGAATGTAAGAAATAAATTTTTCCCTAAAAGATAAATCATGTCTTTTTACAATATTATCACCTCTTGTAAATTCCAAAGTAACCCTTCTCAATGTTTCTCTAACTTCCCTTTCCCTGAAATGCATACCCAAAACCTTAATTTATTTCATATTGAAGTAAATAACTATTCTAATTATATCCTCATGCCCACTACTTTTTTCTTTACTAATAAATAACCCTATCTTCTGTAATTCATTTATTAAACTTTGCATTCCTTCAGTCACCCGGCTTTCTTCTATAACTACTAGATCATTGGCATAATTCACTATCAGAAAAATCTTAACTTGTCCTAAATACTTTGCTTCACTCCAATTATACCTTGCATCACTTTTCTTATAATGCCATTCATTACTAGCCCAAATAATATTGTGCTTGAAGGATATCCTTGGTTTGCACCTTCTCCATTTCAGTCTGCTGCCCTAATAACTACAGGCTTTACACAGAAACGGTCATCCACTCCTTGGAAAACTAACACATTCCATGATAGCCAATATTCCTTCAACATACTCAGTATACCTTCATGTATTATACTACTGTAGACTTTACAAATATCACCAACTTTACCCTGTACCTCCCCCTTTCTAATAGCTATCATTAATCAATTGACTATTACTAACATTTCCCTGTTAGTCCTTCCCTACATTCCATATACTCCATCTCCCATTACTTCCTTTAGTATTTTTGCAAGCTTTTCATCATAATTTTGTAAACTACATTTCTTAAATTTAGAGATCCCTAGTTCAATAGCTTTGTCTTATCATTTTCCTATCTCTCATGTCCACTACCTTCAAATCATTCATTAACTCCTTCAAAGAAATCTCTTTAATTCTCCTGATATCTTCTTCTAAAATTTATGTCCAGTGCCATCTTCTTCCGACACAGTATCTGCCTTTCTCTTGCTTATTGCTTTGTCCAGCTCTTATAACCAAATCCTCCATGTAACTCCTTTTTCAGTGCTGTATTTACATTCTTCATTCCCCATTTCATTAACTTCCTTACATCTTTTTCTTCATACTTTTCTTCTAAATATCTCTTGACCTCAGTAAATATTCTATCTCTTGTTTTTTTTTTATCCCCTTCGCCACCTTCCACCTCCCATATCATATTTTCTGTAGGTTTTACTAATTTTCCAAGAAGAGGAAATAGCTGTTCTCTCCTGTACTTTGCCAAGTACTTGTGTCATAACACCATCTATTCTAACCTTTGTCATTTCATAAAATTTCTCAATTACCATTTTCTTTCTCTCTCTTCTACTGTCATTATATTCTTGGCATTTTTCAGCATATGTCTTTTCTACAAATAAACTGCTTGAATTTTCTTTTATTATTAACCTACTAGTCCTTCCATTTCTTTCAAAATATCCTCAATCCTTTATAGTCCTTAAATAGCAATCGTCTTTACTTCTGTAAGACCTTCAAAGATGCACTCACCCCATTAACCATTGAATTCCCTTACTTTTCTTATTGTTGCTGCCTCTCCCACAAATTCTCCCACACACTTCTTTACAGCTGAAACTTTTACCATCATGCTCCCACTCCACTTCCTTTAAGACTTTGCTATATTAAAAAATCTATCTCTGCGTTTAATTTCCCCCTCGTAAATACACTCTCTCTCCTCTCCTATTTTCATTTGAAAATTCTGTGTTATATTTCTATATATTTTACCTCCTTACTCAATTTTCTTTTCCATCACAATTAAAATCTCTTGCCTTAGTAACATCCATGTCTATCCATGCATACCCTTTCCTGTCTCTGCACACCTCCTGTCTCTCTCTTAAGGCAGTACTAGCATAAGTCAATAAGTCACCTTTAAGAAAACAGTCCATTACTATCATCTTCTCCTTCATCACAAATATTGCATCATGTACTATAATATCAGAAGCTAGAGTTTTCACTGTGTGATACATTAAACCTCCTGTAATAGAGGGATATATGCAAATGACCCCTTAAGGACATCAAGTGCTTCAGCTATATGGCTTCTGAATGTCCATGACTTTTCACATTTTCTTTTTTAAGTGTTTATGGATAGATTCAGGCCAATAAAGCCAAACTCCACTAGCTGTGGACATGCACATTATGGTCTTCTTTTGACCTCATCAGCACAGCATAAGTGGACTGTTTGGCTATACTCTAGAAACAAAGGGTCTTTAAACAGCATAAGTAAACCAGCCTAATTTCCATTAACCATTAAGGTGTCTGCAAAATATCACAACTAACAACTAAACAACAAAGTAAAAAAGTCACACAAACAAACCAATTAGCAAAAACTACCCTAGCCAAGCTACGGTTTTCACTGTGTGATACCTTAAACCTCTTGTAACAGAGACCCATGGGACTGTGTCTGTGTGACCTTTTTACTTTGTGATTTAGTAATATCAGAAGCTGTCATAATGATTTGCAATTCCTAAACACCCATCATCACTCATATTCCATATAATTTCTCTTCCCATTGATGTCTAGAAACATCCATTTTACAGTTTTGCAAAAATATTCTATCTAATAAACATATTACATATTTCTGCATGTTTTTACACCAGTCCAACACACGTAGTCTTTTAACACAATTTGTAATACTACATGCATTTAAAGTATTGAAAAGTTACCCCTTTCCCTTTTTTGTATCTTTTTTCTTTAACAACTTTTTTATTGTACTTTTTACTCTACTCCCTGTTGATGCTGTCTCTTCTTCAGTATCTTCATATTCACTTTATATTACATCATTTTAGTTCCAGGAACCTAGGATATGCTGGAGGGACAGATTTATCTCCAAGCGAATGCTGGGTCTTTGGAAAAGGCTACCAATTCATGTGAAACAGAGCACCTCTATGACACTGTTCAAGAGGAACCTGGACCAGTGAATGGGGCATTGTAAAATCTTACTAGAGATAGTGCCCACAACCCTCCTGAATATCGGTAGTCATCACTACATGCAATCTTGGGTACTGACTACCATTTCCGTGTTATAACTTTGGGATGAAACAGCTAGGCTTAAAATGACTTCTGGGTCTATAGCCTAATAATCTCCTATGATCCTATGAATATGCACTCTGGATTGTGCTTTTTCCTCTGTGTGGAATACTTCCACAGTGTAATTTTCTTCACTTATTTAAAGTTTGTTTCCTTTACCCTGTTTTTGTGGTGTTCTAGTTTATACTGATTGTTTCTCACTTTCTAATATTTCACTATTTGCTGTATAATCAATTTTGTAATTGAATTTTTCAAATTTCTCACAGTCAAAACATACCCTTTTGTCAGACAGTTTGAATATAACATTTCATAATTTTTCATTAAATGCTCAACTTCCACAAATTGAATGCATCTTTTTTATTTAAGTAATCTTCAGTCCCCACTAGTGGTCAAAAAGAATAGGTGAATTTCCCAGGTGCCCTTACCATATTCAACAATTCATTATGAATACTGCCTCAAGTCTTCCCACTGGTCTAATGGACCTGACTATTTGACAAACTATTAAAAAATAAATAAATATATTAACCTCACTGTGGCCTTTTGGAGTGGATGAAATTTTCTTCCACACATTTATAATGTAGATAATAAATGGGGGAGAAGTATCCCATGTCATACCTGAAGTTCTAAGTTACTTCTGGAGTGGTGCCAAAGGAAGACAGAATATTCCAGCTTCATTAACAAAGAAGGTCATGGCTATGGTCCCATATAGAACAGCCTTTGTTTTGTTTTTTTTAGTGCTCATCATGAGATGCTTGATGTTTATCAAGGTAAATAGGGTTGATACATCATCCTGCAACTTAGTCTTTTTGACCATGAAAGATGGATCTGACTAAGTAAAGACAGTGTTGTTTGTATATTAGGTGATATTCTAATATTTATGCAAATACAATGTAAAGCAAAGCTCCAAGTACTGATCCCTGTGGAGCAATTTACAATGGGTACCCTTGCAGTCCAATTATTTAAATAACTGGTATAACATTTTAGGCTGGAAAACCCCACACTATGAGACTTGGCTTCATTTATTAGGAGAGGATGGAAGAAAGAGTTAAATGCTTTGCTAAGGTCAATAAATATGGCACCAGTGAGAATATATACAGGTGTGGAACTCTTGAGTAGCTTTTAATCAAAAAGGAGCAGGAATTATTTTAATTCTGTTTAAACATTTAAGATGCACTTATAGTGATCTGTGTGGCAATACTTCTTGGTACTTTTCAGCTTTTTTTTCCACATTTTAACCAAAATGTTATCTGTTTGCATTTTTTAGTTTGTTATGGGAGCTTAGTCTTGTATTTTAATTTGCAGATTTGCAGTTGAGTGAAGATTGTGTTTCCATAGTAATCTGCATTTCTATTTCAACAAGTAGAATTACTTGTAAAAGCTATCTGTTTATATTTTAAACCCTGCTAGGCCATAGTCTTGATCATAGTTGTGGCAGGACTTTGTATTACTACCAGATTTAAGCCTCATTTGTTTATTACTGCATTTTTCCAATTAAAGTGTTATAGGTATAACTCTGCATAGTCTGGTGCTTAAACTACAGTAGAAGTTCAAAATTGAGAGAATTATCTCTGGTCCAGATTGTGCTTCATTGTTTTTATATTCTGTTTATCATTTACCTACTTACAGTTGCATTCTGTGTCTGCCCCATCGGACACTAACACATTAAGCTAAAGTTTCTGAAAAGCTGCAATATTGGCTTTATTTAATTGTATGCCTCTCTAGCTAGCCAAAATGTTCCCAACCCTGCCACCCTTTTGCTGCGGTGGTTTTATAAGGCTGTGTTTCTGGCCTACACACCTTATGGTAATCTGATTTCCAAAGTCCCTCCCTCCCCTCTTCCATTGTTATTCTCTGTTGTATAAGTTATTCATGCAATCTTCCCACCCACTGTTTTCCATAGATCCATGATACTGAGTGCCCACCCAAGCAAATCAGTATTGCTCTTGAGTAAACCTCCCTTACTACATATTGCCTCCTGCTCATTTTCCTAGAGCTCAGCAAAGCTTGGAATCCTAGCAAGCATTCCAGAAGTGCTTTGCTTGTATCCAGTGCCATCCAGGTAAAGTTAAGTACCTTTGATTGATAAATCTCACTTATTTTAAACTGATCACTACTTTTATGTGTGGATTTCACTCCATTTTCTGTAAAATCAATTGCTATTTCTTTCACTGTTACTGCTGTAAGAAGGAATTTCCAGCTAGCTGTTTAACTGGTTTGTGGTAGCACTGCACTTGTGGGTCTCTTCTACCGTGTTTTTACATTAGGAGGACTGAGTTTATTTGTCTTGCATTGGAGGTATTTGCCTGCTCTGAGTTTGAAAATACATAGAAGGCCTTGTAATGTAGTCACTTTATTAGCCAGTCAGCTCATTAGTTAAATTTTCTGTTTTTTCCTGTGCTGGTATACATGTTTCATGTTTGCATGGGCTAGCAGTACCTTTTTACAGAAACAAACAACTAGAAAGCAAATATCCTCCATAGAATGGTCCACAGAACTATACCCTGTAAAGCAGCAATATAGTGCAAAAACTCTGTGCACCAACAAGCTTAAAGTAGATAGTTGGGCGTCAAATGGTAATACCTACATATTTGGCAGAATTCAGTACTGTCTAAACATTAAAGTTAGTAGACTTTAGTACTGTTAAGCATAATCTGCCCTAATAAAGCACCCTTAATAGCCATCTAACCCTAATATACTACTCCCTTATAGCTCACCAATTAAATGATTGGACAGTATGGATATACAATTTCCTAGCTTCTCTGTAGACAGCTAGGTGGCTATGGGCATCTTGAGACAATGTAGCAATTGTCTCATGTTTACCAACAATCACTTAATTCTTAAAGAAATAGACATAGTATGTGAGAGGTATACTTACACAATGACACCTGAGGCTAAACTGTAACATACAAGCGCACAACAGGTTGTCAAGACCACACACACACACACACACACACACACACATAACACCCACCTCATATAGCACACAACACACACACACACACACGCTAACATATACTAAGGAATTCAAAAGAAATTCTTCCTAAACAGCAAAGATCACATAGACTGATTGTTGTCAAAGCTATTCCTCAGCAAACCCAAAGACACTAAGAGAAAACAGCGTCTAACACCACACATACTGTTACTCCCAGTGGAGCCCCAAACAGTAAGCCCCTAAAGCAAGCAAACACATTTCCTAGGACTCTTGTCATGGGGAACTCCATTGTAAGATACACTCTTGAACAAGGAAAAGATAACTATTAATTGCTTATCTGGAGCCATGATCAACCAAATCATCACATGTCAAAGTCACTAAGCCACAGGTACTAGTATGATTCCATCACAGTCCATGCAGGTGTAAATGACATGAGATGCACCTCCCTGGACTATAAGAACAGAAACATTATGGAGCTGTCAGACTATGGGTCTCAGTCTGGTACATGTCTAGCACTGAGCAGCGTATTGCCATCACTGAGGATGATGTCACAATATGCACAAAAAAATGACTGATTTCAACAACTGCCTGTCTTTCTTGTGTCATTCTATGAGGATCCAATATTTGTATGCTTGGGAGGACATGGTTAACAGACCACATTGCTTTGCCAAGAATGGACTGCCCCTTCCCCTCTAAGATTTTGAAAGCTGGCTAAAACTTTATCCACACCCATTTTTAGGCAGTGCCAAACTGACAAACCTACTGACACAGCAAAATCAACTCAATTGAATCTCAAGCAGTTACTGCTCAGTAACCAAAATAAAAATACAAACTATTAAAACAAAAACGAAAACAAACTGGCAGAACTAACAGAACAAAACCAAAGGTTCAATGATTTAATGTAAAGTGCTTTTCGTTTGCTTGGTAAGCAAACTTCCTCAGACAAACACAAGTCAGTTAAAAACACAGCTTTTTATAATAACACAATCAAACAATTTGATCTAATTAATCAAGCAATCAAATCTAACAAACTCCGCTTCCTACGAAGCTATAATCTAAAACACTACACATTCCATACCTACATAAACGAAAAATAATCCATTTATATAAATTTTAAAATGTTTAAATAATCAAAAATTCAAAGAAGCATTCTTTGAAATATTTGGTAAAAATAAAAAATAAAAAGCAACAACAGCAGTGCGTGCACTACATAACATCATAATGATAGTCTGTTATGTGTGCACAAGTCATGTATAAGTCAAACTCACCAAAAATAAATAATGCTGATTAACTACTAAAACAGTAAGTCCTGCCAAAGATCTACAATCGCTTAACAGGAATAAATTGAATTGTTTAAGCAAGAGAACGCATCCTGTCAATACACTTAACTAAAGACATATATAAATATGTATAAATGAATAAATAATAAAATAAAATAAAGTAAATAAATAAATAAATAAATAAATTGTCTTACGACTGCATGTGGATACTTGGATAGGGCATTAAATTAACGTTTTAAACTCAATAACTTTAAAATGCCTGAAATAGAGCAAGATTCATTCAAGCCAGGGGCATGATAGGTATCAAGCCTAATCTGCCAACGTAATTCATTCTCCAACAGTCTATATTGAATAGGACCACCTCTCTTGTCCTGGTTAATTTGATCTATCGCCATAAATTTAAACTGATGTGTTGGATATTCCAAGACATGCTTAGCCAATGCATTTACCTCCTTTTGCTTCTTGATGGCATAAACATGCTCGTAAATGCGTTCACGGAGCTTACGCTCCGTTTTACCTATGTAAAAAGCTGTACAACACTGACATTGAGCAAGGTAAACCAGCATACATGAATTACAACTCATCCTAGATTTCAACCTAAATTCATAATTATGAATCAAAAATCTGTCACACCAAGCCCTCCTCACACCTGAGAATATAGACATTTGTGCAGTTACTGAGACATCGTTTAAAGCAGTAGAGAGTACACCAGCAGTGCAAGGTTTCAGTGCCTTCCACAGTTTTAGACCAGTAGCTGCACAGACAAAGTCTAAAGTTGGAGGTATCTCCATATACATCAATAACAAGAATACTTCTAGGGTGGTCAAACAGGATGATGTGCTGGAGTTCCTCTATATGCACATCACCATAGACAAAATCCTGTACCATATTCTAGCCAGCTATAGGTCACCCTGCATGTTCCAAGAAGCTCACAATGCATACTTTGACCTACTGGAGAAACTTACCATCCAGCCTTATACCCTACTCATGGGAGACTTTACCTCCCTATAGACTGGGAATCCTACATGGCCTAAAATCTACAGCCATACAAACGCCTGTACTTCTTAAATAAAAGCATCCTTGAATAAATAGTGAATACACCTACTACAGGCTCCAACATACAGAGCTTGTGCTTACAAATTTGGGAGAAAGCTGTCAGCTTCAAAATCAAAATCAAAATCAAATCCATAATCCCATTAAAACCGGTAAGAGTTAGGAACTATTCCAAGGCAAATTACCTTTTATTAAGTGATGGTTTGTCAAAATGCAATGCCTATCCAAACTGCAAGAACACAGCAGCCTATGCTGAATTACTTGCAGAAACTCCATACAACCATGTCATTGGCTGCATAGAGGCTGCTGTGCCTACCAGAAGTAAATCCAGGAATAGCCTCAGAAAAAAATCACCCTAGTGACATCCCAAATTAAACAGACTATACAACAAAGAAAACAATATGGCAAAAATCAGGAAGGGTAATTTCCATAAAGATAAAATCATAAAGATAAAAACTCAAATTAAATAGGGAACTCAGAGAGCTAATTAGGTCAAGTAAAGCTAATTTTTGAGGTTAAAATAGCCTTCCGGGTGAAAGATAACCATAAGACATTCTTCAGCTATGTCACAGACCTGAAAGACATCACACGGCAATGTGATGAACTAGTGATTAATTGTGACACATTCACTGAGTCTGGCTATACAGTGAACCTGTTAGCAGACAAATTCAATTCTAACTTTAGCCCACCCCACCACCCCCAACCACTCCCCAAAAAATACCCTCAAACATAACCCCTCCAACTATAAATAAGGTGCATGCACCTGCTGTGCTCACTAAAGCCAAGAACACGGCCTTAACGGGCCCCGATAACATCTCAGGATGCCTCCCGAAAAGTCTAAAATACAACTTATCAGGACCCCTGAAGTCATTATTTAACTACAATCTTAAAGAAGGCTTTGTGCCACATGAATGGAGGACTAAGACAGTCATCTCCCTTCCTAAGAGAGGATCTTCATCAGATCCTGGAAAATATATATGCATTAGTCTGACTAGTCTCATTTGTAAAGCCATGGAAAGAATTATCATGGAAATTATCAACAAGGACATAGCAGACCACTAGACATTGAATCTTTTCCAGTTTGGCTTTGTCAAAGGAAAGTCATGCTTACTGAATCTGGTGCACTTCTTTGAAACAGTCACTAAGGCAACAGATGAGGGGAAATCTGTGCATACTACCTACCTAGATCCGGCTAAAGCATTTGATACAACACCGTACTCTGGCACTGTCAACTCCTTTACAACACAATGGATAGCTCGCTGGCGCACTGATAGGACACAGAGGTTAGATTTGGTGAGGCCACCACCACAAAGAGGCTGGTCACCAGTGTAGTCCCCCATGGCTCTATGCTTGGCCACTCCTCTTTGGCATCTACTTCTTGGATGTCAAAGCCAATGTCAAGGGCCTCTGGGTAACCAAGTTCGCAGATAACTGCAAACTGGGAGCAGTCATTGAATCTTCCCAAGATGAGAACATTCTTCAGAAAGTCTAACACAGACAAATGCTTGGCACCTAAAACTCAATACCAAGAAATGCATTATAGTATATTTTGGGCAGTCTCCACCCCCTGGGTAACTACATCATCAATAAAACACCCCTAAAAGTTGACTTATTAGTGAAGGATCTCAGAATCCATGTAGATAGTAACCTAACCTTTGACCAGCATGTGTCCAAGGTAGTAAAAAAATCCTTCTATGTTGCTCAGCTTATAAGCAAGGGCAAGGCATCTAGGTTCAGAAAGGTCATCATACTATTATACTCGCCCCTCATCAGATTCATCGTAGAGTATAATGGTTCTTTCAGTGTGTACATGATCAGACACAAGAAGTAACTGGAATGCCCACAAAGGTTCCTTACAAAGAGTAAAACACAATGTCCTAAGATAATCGCCTCAAAGTCCTGTCTCTTTACACAGTTTCATACAGACTTCTGAAATGTGATCTTTGCCTCGCAAACAAGGCATTCCTGGACCCTGTTTTGATGAACCTTTTGCATATCCTCAAAATAAACAGCATCAGAACTACTAGATTAAAAGACCTATATTTTGTTTGTGACATAAATAGGACATGTAGGAGATGCAGATATGTTTCTCAGACAATTCTCATTCTTTGGTGCAGGTTCCCCATGCATTTGAAGCAGAGTTCCGCCCTATCCTTATTTAAGTGCAACTTAGACCAATGGATGAGTAATTGGAAGTTCACCCCTGGTCTGGCACCTATGTCTCTGATGGACAGAAGCAGTCAGTAAATCACCCCCTATAAATTTGTGGGTCACATTTGGGTTGTACTGTTAGGCTTATAAGGGCCCTAGTGGTTGTTAGGCTAGTATATACCTATAAACCTATGAACCTATTTCTCTGTGCTTCTGTAGTATTGGCTACTGATATGATGGCAGTAAGAGTACTTTATACTTGTCTAAAACAATACTGGGAGGCCATAGGTTCATAGATTCTTACCAAGCTTACAGCCAAATGAGACCATCAAGAAGCTCAACCACATCACTTGTACGGGTGGGAAACTATAAGTAGACTCACTCCAAATATTTCTGGTGAAAATCTGTAAATACCCACACAGTTATCCATACTGGTTTTAAAGCTTGCTAGTTGATAGGTAAGGGCAACCTATTCCAGAAGTGAGATATATGTTAGATTAGGTATCTCTCAAGTCATCTGGTCTTGTTGATCTGATTGTGTAATTTAGGTCTCTAGAAAAAGAAGTTATGTACTCACCATAACGTTCCATCTGTGCTGTCAATCTTCATTCATTCTTGATGAATGGAACCCGGTTCCGATCCTCAGAACCAGCTTGGCCATTATACAGCTTGAGCCAGCCAAAAAACTCTCAAGCTAAGACTCTACCCACAATGCCCCTCTCTCCATTACCTCAGATTGAGTTTGCAGGTAATAGCAAGAGTATACACAGTAATCGTAAGTAGAAGCAATGTCCAAGGTAAAAATCCTATACCAACCCAGGACAAGGGTTTGATCCCCCAGGAAATCTACAGGAGGGGAAGGCGGGTAGGATGTCAAGAATGAAAAAGATTGACTACACAGATGGAATGTTATGGTGAGTACATAACTTCTTTATCTGATGTTGTAAATCTTCGATCATTCTTGACGAATGGAACAGAGTCATCAGCTACTTCAGAACCTGGGTGGCCTTATGGAAAGATATTCCTGAGAACCATAGAGCCAAAGGATGTTCTTCCCCTGGAGACCATATCCAATTTGTAATGAGTGATAAAAGTATGAGGGGTAGCCCAATTTGCAGTTGCACAAACTTTGTCCACAGAAGCTTTTGAATGAAAAACCGCTGATGTGGTAACTGATCTGGCTGAATGCAATCTGGTGGTCTTCTGTCATAAACAAACTCTACAACAGAAGAAATAAACTGTTGCAAAAAAGAGTAAAATCCCACGATTGCAGGAACTCCCTGGTCAGCCTCAGTAAGAAGCTGAGATCCCTCATAAAATCCTCCAAAGCTAGTTATGAAAACAAAACTGACACTGATTCTAAAGACAACCAGAAAGCATTCTATAGCTATGTCAAAAATCTCAATGGCAACATTCAGATCTGCTCTGAATTACAGCACAATGACATTAAATATACAGAACCAACTGATATTGCCAACATCCTGTCAGATAGGTTCAGTGCTAACTTTACCCCCCTCTCACCCCCTAAAGGGCCCATCTTTATACCGGAAGAATGCAAAGGTCCTGTAATCACGGCTGCACAGGTAAAAACTTCACTCTCCAAAGCCAAGAACACAGCATCCATGGGACCCGACAACATCCCAGGCTGCCTTCTACATGAACTACAGAATGAACTGGCACCCCACCTAAGTACCATGTTCAATCATAGCCTCACCTCAGGCTTTGTGCCCATTGAATGGCGCACCGCGACAGTTATCCCACTCCACAAAGGGGGGGGCCACAACAGACCCCGGGAACTACTGCCCCATTAGCCTGACGAGCCTTGTCTGCAAGGCCATGGAACGTATCATCATGGAACTCATAAACAAAGACATTGGAGATCTCCAAACCCTGGACCCCACACAGTTTGGGTTTGTAAAAGGCAGATCATGTCTCCTAAACCTGATAGACTTCTTTGAAGTAGTCACCAAAGCCATAGATGAGGGTAAGGTGGTTCACACAGCCTATCTAGATCTCGCCAAGGCATTCGACACCATCCCCCACTCTGGAATTATAGATAAACTCACTAAACTAGGTATCAATCCCTATGTCACAAGATGGGTTGCCAACTGGCTTACTGAAAGAACCCACACTGTGAAAGTAGCAGACTCCAAATCAGACTTCAGACCAGTGACAAGTGGAGTACCGCAGGGTTCAGTCCTGTGCCCTCCCCTGTTTGGTATCTACTTCTCTGAAGTACAGGCTAACACAGAAGGTCTTTGGCTAACTAAATTTGCAGATGACTGCAAACTAGGAGCCATAATTGAAACTCCTAACGATGTGGACATCCTACAAAAGGGCCTCAATGAGACAGATGCCTGGTGTCAAAGACATGGTCTCAAGCTCAATGCCAAAAAGTGCATTGTCATCCCCTTTGGTAAAAATTCTGTACCCATGAACTACCACATAGGCGGTAGTCTACTTAACACCGAAAGTGTGATAAGAAACCTTGGGACACAAGTGGACAGTAGTCTCTCCTTTGATAATCGCCTCGCCAAAGTGATCAGGAAATCCGTCTACATGGCACACCTCATCACAAAAGGTTTCTCATCCAGAAAAAAAGAGGTCATTGTTCCCCTCTACTCATCACTCATTAGACCCACTATAGAGTACAACGCCCCTTTTGGTATGCACCTCACAAGACATCTACAACAACTGGAAAGGCCACAAAAATACCTCACAAAGAGGATTACTGGCCTCAAACAGATGCCTTACACAGACCGTCTCAAAAAACTCCAGCTTTACTCTGTCGCATATCACCTACTCAGAGGCGATCTCTGCCTAACATACAAAGCTATGTCAAACCCAGAGCTGTTGGACATGCTCCACTTAAAGAAATCCCAATCCCCCCGAGCTACATGCTCTAGGGACCTAAACCTTGTCACCACAATAAACAGAACATGCTGGAGGGATAGATTCCTGTCCCAGAGACTTCCCATACTCTGGAACAGACTACGTATCTATGTCAAACAGAGCTCCTCATTAGCGCTCTTCAAGAAAAATCTTGATGATTGGATGGGTAATAGGAAATTCACCCCAGGGATCACTTCTGTGGTTCTGCTTGACAGGGGCACAGGAAAATAATTTTCTTGGGTGGCAAAAGCAAGGGTACATTTTTGGCTAGGCTTGTATAGGCCCTAGGGCCAATAGCCTAGTACCTACCTATGAACCTATAAAAAGTACCTGGAGTAAAATCCGGATCCTATCTGGTCTGGAAGGACTTCTTGGATGACTCTTTTTTTCAAGCAGCATTTGAACTTCTATAGCTGCTTGATCCCTCTGACTGGATAGAACATCAGGGATTTCTCTCAATGATCTCTGGAAAAGGGTGAAGGGTATGTGATAATGATCTTGGGAAAAGGGTGAAGGGTATGTGATAGCCTCTGGTAATGATTCTCTGCATCCAGGTATTGGAGGTTATTTGTCGCTAGGCTGTCAAGTGCAGTGAGAGTCTTCCCCCGACTGCTTCCAGAGGTAAGTAATCGGGCCTCCTTTCAGAAGGGCTGGTAGGGTTGTCCAGAGAAAGAGTCTCTGGAATCCTGGATTCGTGGGCCACCTCTGCCTCATGGGTGGCATCTTCCATCTGAGTACCCCCTCTGCCCCGAGGGGAGCCACTGCCACGTGTGCCTTGGAAAAGCCCCTGGGACTTTTTGAACCACATCTTTCCACTTCTCTGATTCCTGGAGTAGGATCACTGAGGAGTAGAAAAATTAATGCCCACAGTAGACAGGGTCTTTCCATCCTTTTCACAGCTGTCTAATGTGTCCCTTCACCTTGGGGCCGAATAAAGATGACCTGTCAAAAGGAACACTGACGAAGGAAGACTTGAATGGCTCTGCAAATTCACACAAGCACATCCTGGAGTGGCACCTTCCCGCTGCTCTGGTCATGCCTTTGGCTGCGTGTGCAATGAACCACATGGACGAGTTTGATACAGACTCCAGGGTGGCTAGCTGAGAGGCAACCATGTCCTGCACCTTGTCAGACACTGCTCCCATGAGAGTATCTGATAATTCCTTAGTCAGATCTCTCTGAAGTCTAGTAAAATGTGCCCTAAAGTTCAACGACCTGAGTGCGAAGGTCGATGAAGCAATGACCCACTTTCCAAATCTGTCCATTGTCCTAGACTCTTGGTTAGGAACGTGAACAGTAGAACTCTCATTGGTGAGTTCTTTCTTGGTGGAAGCCACCACTACCATGGCATCTTCTGCTAAACCCTTGGCCCAAAGTTGGTGGTCTTCAGGAGTTGATAAAATTTTGCCCTGTCAATGGGGAATAGGCTCTATGGCATCAGGGGCCTTCCAAGCCTGCTGCGTGATCAGCTTAATAAGATTGTCAGTGGGTGGGGGTCACCCAGGAAGTAGATGGTCAAGCACCGAACACTTGCAAGTACACAAATTCCCCTGAGGTCAGGTATTGGGGCTTCCAGTTACCCCTCTGCTTGAGGATCTCTAGGATGTCTCCAAAAGAGACATTTTCAGGGGCTCACCGGTGGGGGGACCTTCCTCTTCATCGAAATCCATGTCCTCAGTGACAGATTCTTCTGGGGAATCTAGATGCTTCCTCTTGCACATCTTCTTACGGGGGAGGGGGTTTTCTTCAGTGGGGATCTCTGAGGAAGACTCCAAAGAGGGCCCTGTGCATGGTAACTTGAAGCACTGGTGCTCGCTGTCCTGTCATGGAAATCAATGTCAGTTCTGGGCCAGAAGATATGGTAACGTCACACGTCACAAGTCACATGAGAGTCTGCAGCGGCTAATGCCCTCTCCATAACCTGGAAGGCAGGACACCCCATGGAAGAGTGGGAGCCCAGAACCAAGAAAGCCCACATTGGAACCAGGGTCACACCCATCCGCAAGAGTCCACCCTCCAAAGTAAGAGCTGGGGAAGGACCTGCAACCGACAAGATCCCAAGAGCCAAGGTCAGCTTCATATAAAAATCAGGAGCCGATCTGAGACTCTTGGAACCAGCAGTGGACTCTCGGCCCAGAGAATCTGTCGGTTCTGAGGATGGACTGAAGAAGTCAGAACAACATCTGGTGCCAAGATAGTGACACCTAACTGCCCCAGAACAGCTGGTACCAGAGGGATCGAAGTGCTGGGCTCCAAAGTTCTGGTGGAAATCATTAGAGGAGACAAAAAAGGAGTTCTTGGAGAAGATACCCCAACTCCAGGAGGGAGAGGGGCCTGAGAAGGGGCCGGAATACCTCTGGCTGCCAACAGCTGATCAACAAATCTCACGATGTCTACCTCAGAGAGACTCCTGGAGGATCGAATGGACAATCCTGAAGGGGAATCAGGTCATTCCAGAAAGGGAATGGGCAACTAACATGCAAAAAGGGTCTATGGAAGGTGAATACCTCATCCTGGGAAAAAAATTCAGGTCTGGTTTCGGCACCGACGGGGTGGCAGAGCTTGTTGAGGTGCCATTGGAGAAGTCAGCACCGAGCTGGAAATGAAAGAAGGTGGTGCCGATGTTGGTGCTGAAGGCATCATAGTGGCAGTACTCTGTGCCAAGGATTCTAGTTGAAGTTTCGGTACCTTTGCTTTCAGTTCCGTGGAGAAAGTCGGAACCATAGCCTTATGTTTTTGTCCCACCGGTGTAGTGGGGGAGGAAGGTACCGAGTGGCTCTTCTTTTTGACAGGGTCTGATTTGGGATCAGACTTGGACAAAGCTTCATTAACGGTAGTTTTTAACAAGCCCTTCAAAATGAGCTTATTCTGACGCTTAACCAAGGCCTGGTTACTCAATGCCTGGCAGATGTCACAACTTTGATCAAGATGTGAAGCTCCGAGACAATAAACACACAAAAGATGCCCATCAGGACTGGGCATCTTTCTTCTACATTCTTGGCATTGTTTAAATCCAGAAGTGCCTTTATGCTTTTCTGCCATTTTAACAATTAACATATAATGGAAACAAGCAAAACAACCAACACACATGCACACAAAGGATAGAAGGAAGGTCTACCAACTATGGTAGTGGAGAAATACTAAAAGGTATAAAAGAAAAAAAAGGGAATGAAAGTACCAATGATGGTACTAAGAATGACCACAAACAGTAAGAAGGGCAGGAGAGGGGTTACCAACAATGATAATGGAGATTACCAGAGGTAAGGGGTATAGTATTCAAACACACACAACTGAAAAATTACAAGGTATAATATAGAAATATATATTTATCTATAGAAAGAGAGATACAAGGAAACAGCTTAAGAAGGAAAATTTTTAAAGACTTAGCTGAGAGCAATGGCTGATGCATCTTGCTGAGAGAGCGGCAAACAAGATCTGAGGTAATGGAGAGAGGGGCGTTGTGGGTAGAGTCTTTGCTCAAGAGTTTTTTGGCTGGCACGAGCTGCATAACGGCTGAGCTTGGTCCGAGGATTGGAATTGAGTCCCATTCATCAAGAATGAACAAAGACTGACAACAACAGATCAGGTTAAATGAAAAATGCCAGTTCCAAAGGAAACCACAAACATGAACAGTGTCACAGATAAAAGGCAATAGGTTTATTTAGTGCACTGGCATTTTTCATTTAGCTTGCTCAGGTTCTTGGTTTTAAACTGTGTCTGTGTTGCCAGTTACCATTATGGATTCTGCATTACGGACTGTGACTGTCACAGATGATCCAGTGGAGAATACTGAGTTACTTACTCAGTTAATCCAACAATTATCCCAACAAGTCATGGGATCCACTAATCTAAGAGGAGCTAGGAGTGTGACTACATCTCAGATGGATTACATCTTCCCATGACAACGCGATTTATCTACTGGTGCTATTGGAGCTGCTGTATTTACCCAGATTAATGACTCAACTCAAGTTTCTTCCAACAGAAATGACTGCAATGTTACTGACTGGTTCAACAAGGACTTGGTATTCAATCCAAGCTTTAATAACGAGGTGCATACATTTAATCAATCTTTGTAGTTGTTTGAAACTAAACTGCTCAAATGTTGAAAATTACAACTGGAAAATATGTACTTCATTGAGAGCATTAAGGCTAAGCGAGTAACGAAGGGCCTTAGGAATTGGAAATTTCCTAATGGCACCACAGTGGACTCTCCATTACATCAGGAACTGATAGAATTTTATGACAGACAAGGTTGTGAACTAATGGACATTTTGATAAAGCACAATTTGTAAGCTATTGATACCCTTCACCGTGAACTCACTGAGTTAGATAAACGTTTACATGAGAATTTGCTTTTTGAAAATGCTTTTATGGATTATAAAGGCATTTATGACATAACTGACAGAATTGCTGACTGTGTAAGAGCCCATAAGGAGAAAAAAATTTGAAAGGGATAGAAAATCCAACTATGCTGGGCTGGCCTACCCTAAACCATTCTCTCATTTTTTGACACAGCCACCTACAACAGAGAACAAGAATGGGCCTTTGGAACTGGCATTTTTCATTTAGTTTGCTTTGGTTCTTAGTTTTAAACAACATCAGATCAGGTGTTTGCTTTACCACTTGTTCTGTTTAGGTTAAAGAGCTCAAACATTGCTGGATCATAGAATAGAAAGCTAAGCAGAGATCACCCCTCACAAGTCTGTATATTTAGTAGGGCAAAAGAGGTTTTAGTCCATCAGAGTAAAGTACAGTTGCATAACTTGCACTTACAAGTAACAGTAGATATTCGTAGAACACACTGCCTTACTACCATATGGGCAGTAGTGCCATACTACCCTCCTTCTGGCAGTTTCTCAAAGCTTCAGGCACCTCCCTCTGCTTGTCTCTGGTTGTGAAGGACCAATCAGCTGCCACAGCAGGATAGTCCTTCACAGTAACAGACAACAGCCCCCATTTTTTTCCTAGGGCACAAACAGAGAAGCAGATGGAAAAAACACAAGATATGCAAACACCTACTCTTCTTAATTAAAGCGAGTACATGCACGCAAGCACATGTGTGCACGAGAGCACGCACACACACACACACACACACACACACACACACACACACACACACACACAGACACACACACACACACACACACACGCACACACACACACACACACACACACACGCACGCACACCAAAAGCTGCTAAACAAAACAAACAGCAGCAACTACCAACCATAAAATGTGTACATCCAATTAAAGGGAGATGGTGGAAAGGTACTGCCAGTAATACAGTGTCTTCTACGAACATCTAATGTTACAGATAAATGAAACTTGCAGAACTATACAATGTTCAAAAAACACATGGCCTTACTGGCATATAGATTGTTGTTGTTTGTCTTTTGGCTTTTCCTGGTTAGGGGTCGCCACAGCGGAACTCCAGTCCGCTAATGATTGGCAGTAGATTTTCATGAACACCAAGGTGCCAGCTCGACGTTCAACCTTCAACAAAGGCACGCCCATTTATGCATGTCTTTCGAATGCCCACCCAACCACGGGGAGGACATGCAGCCTCCACACAGAAGGCACTCCCTGCACTCTAGCCGAGAGGTAAATTCCCAAAACTTAACCAACCCGAGAAGAGGAAGGATAAGGGTCCAGAAGCCCATGGAGAATGATCAGGAAAAGGCATCTAGTTTGCAGTACTTCATCTAAGTATGAACCAAGGACTAAGTTACTACCTCTAGCGGACTTTTAGTGTCCACCCCTTTCCAAAATACTAGTGAAGAGGAAAAGGCCCTACAGAAACATTTTTTACCTTGCCTGGATTCACCTTGTTATGGTATGAATAACAAAAAACAATATCAGAAGACAACTAACATGCAATGATTTGCTTAGAGACAGGTTGGTCTTTCAAAGCCTCATAGAAGGAAGTAAAAAGCCTTTCAGCCTTCCTAAAGGGCTTTGCCCTGTCAAGGTAAGGTCTGAGCTGCCAAAGCACATGCAAGGTATGAAGTATTGTCAGTCTTTAATTCTAGGATTCTGGCAGAAACCAGGGAGAAAAAGAAGTTATGTCTTACCATAATGTTCCATCTGTGTTGTTCATCTCCATTCATTCATTACTGATGGGTGCCGGTTCTGTCCTCGGAACCCGAGTCGGCCTTATACCAAGCTCACGCCAGCCAAAAACTCTCGAGCTAAGCTTTACCCATAGTGCTCTTCTCCCAGTTACCTCAGATCGAGTTTGACCGTAGCAAAAAAAGTCGAAGCTATATCTACTCAAGTTCCCTAGAATGACATTGGACCCAGACAATCCCCCAGGAGCCTCTAGGAGGGGGAAGGAGGAATGGATGTAATGAATGAATGAAGATGAACAACACAGATGGAACATTATATTTATTATTTATTTATTTATTTTACATTTGTTGGCCAGGATTGTCCGACTGAGCTGAGGAGCCCTTTTTCAGCAGAGGCCCGTGGAGAAATGTTCCAACATATTAAACAATTTTAATTATACATTAGCATTAAAAAGCAATGTTACAAGATTATTACAAGGCATTAAGTAGCAATACAATGTTATACAGTGTCAATAATCAGGAGTACAGCAAAACTATTTCAAGATGTATAAAAAGAAATATGTCATTAAGATGAATATAGTTTTTGGGGTAAGTGGTTACAAAAACCCAGTTTTATCATAATGTAGTTGCATGAAGGCAAGTCAGTTACAATAGAATGTTTCTCTGAGGCGATTTGCTTAATAGATTTTAGAAGACAGTAGAAAGAGTAGTCAAGAAAGATTAGAGAGAGCTAGTGAGAAGAGTGAGTTAAGGGCAGAAAGAAGTTTAAGGTATGAGAAGTAGGGGATGTTTGTAAAGATCCTGATTTCTACTTCTTTATCTGATGTTGTTAATCTTCATTCATTCCTTATTGATGGGACAGAGTCTCTAGCTACCTTATATGTCCTAGGTGGCCCCTATGGAAGAATATTCCTGAGCACCATCGAATCAAAGGAGGCTCTTCCCCTGGAGACCAGATCCCATTTGTAGTGAGAGATAAAGGTATGGGGAGTAACCCATGCTGCAGCTGCACAGATATCGTCCATGGATGCCCTCAAATGAAAGGCTATTGAAGTTGCCACAGATCTGGTGGAATGAGCTTTGATTTTGCCTGGTATAGGGGTTTTTGAACGTTGGCACACCAGGAGTATACAATCTCTTAGCCATTTGGACAGGGTTACTTTAGAGACAGCTTTCCCAGTTTCGGGCCTGAAAAGGATACAAACAATTGGTCTGATTTGCGGATTTCCTTAGTTCTGTCCAGATAAAATCTCAATTGTCTATGCACATTCTCCTTTGTTTGAGAAGTTAGGAAAGAAAACTGGTAGGTCAATAGACTGGTTTACTGTGAAATCTGAAACAACTTAAGAAGGATTTGTCGAAAGTGATACTCTGTCCTTATGAAAGATAATATAAGGACGTTTAGTACATAGGGCCTGAAGCTCAGAAATACGTCTAGCTGAGGTAATGGCCACTAGGAATAAGGACTTCCAAGATAAGAATTTGATATCACAGTTAGCAGCAGGTTCAAAAGAAGGTTGTGTTAAAGCTTGAAGAACTAAAGTGAGACTCCTTGGTTCAGTGGGTTCCCTAAAGGTGGTCTAATATGAGATATCCCTTTTAGGAAGTTATTGTAAAGACAATGGGAGATTAAAGAAGAGTCATTGAAACCATTATGGAAATTGGAAATGGCAGCTAAATGGATATGGATGGTTTAAGCAGCAGCTCCTGGTTTGAAGAAATCTGACAAATAATATAGAACTGTATTAACTGGAGCTGAATAAGGGTCCATATTTCATTGCTTGGACCATAACAAGAATCTTTTCCACTTACTACAATACATTTTCCTGGTGGATAGTTTATGTGAAGCCAGTATAATGTGATGGATTGGGGAAGAAAGATTATTCAGCCAGGCAATTACTGGAAGTGGAGAAACTAAGCTGTCAGCTTGAAATTGGCTAAGTTTGGGTAAGTCAACCCTTGGGGGTGAGAAATGAGATCCAGAGTTGGATCCAGGATCCATGGTCTGTCTAGCAGGTGAGGCCAAAGAAAGGGGAACTATACTTAGTGGGGCCAATAGGGTGCAATGAGGTTCACTTTGCTTTTCAACTGGAGGGCTTTCTTCAAAAATTTCTGGATTAGCGGAAGAGGCAGGTAACCACACAGAAGCCCTGTGGGCCAATTGTGAACCAGAGCATCCCTCAGGGACTCCTCCTGTGGGGGGATCAGGGCAAAGTAATCGCTGCACTTGTGATTTGTTGGGGAGGCGAAAAGATCACAGCAAGACTGGCCCCAACGGCTGAAGATTTTTGCCATTATGGTTAAGCTGAGGGACCACTCGTGAGGCAGAAGGATACATCTGCTCAGTTTGTCCGCAATCACATTGGAATCCCCGGGAATATGCACTGCTATCAGAAAGCGGTTGTAAGCTATCGCCCATTGCCACACTCTCATGGCCTCTCGACACAACGGGTAGGACATGGTTCCCCTTGTTTGTTGATGTACCAGACAACAGCTATGTTGTCTGATCGGATGGCAATAGTTCCAGACAGAAGGACTGAGTGAAATGCCTGCAACACCAGAAGCACTGCTCTCATTTCTAGTACAGTGATATGCAGGTTGGCCTCTATGGATGACCATGTGCCTTGGACAGTCATACCCTGAAAATACCCCACCACCCTATAAAGGAAGCGTCCATGGCCACAGTGGCCTTGGGTTGAGGAAGGGAAAAAGGACAGCTCCAAAGATTTGTATCTGGCTTCATCCATCACCAAAGGTCTTTTTTGCACTGTTATGTTATCCATATTTGATAAGGTAAAGGATGATGGTTCGGCTAATATTGGGACAGAAGAAGCCATTAAAAAAGTATCATGTGTAACCTTGCAAATGGGAAAATGGTAATTGCTGCAGCCATTGACCCCAGAAGTTGGAGAACCTCTCGAGCTGAGGCAATGTCCTGACACAGTATCACTTAGAGTTGAGCCCTTAGTCTTTGCAATCTGTGATCCAGAAGAGATGCTTGGCAAGACTGGGTACTGAATACGGCTCCTATGAAGTCTAAGTTCTGAGTAGGGGTTAGGTTGCTTTTCTTTCAATTTATAGAGATCCCCAGGAATTTTGTCAATGTGAGGGGTATAGTCCAGGGCTTTTTCCAGAAGACGCTTGGTGGGGGGTGGTGAGGAGCCAATCGTCTAAGTATGGAAACACTCGGAATCCTTGTAATCTCAAGTGAGCTGTAACCACTGCCATACATTTTGTGAACACTCCGGGGGCTGTAAAGAGTCCAAAGGGTAGAACCCAGAACTGGTAATGATTGGCTCCTAGCCAGAAACAAAGGAACCTTCTGGAGCGCTTGTCCATTTTTATGTGGTGATACGCATCCTGAATGTCCAAAGAGTACATCCAATCGTCCTTTTCCAGAAATGGAAGAATGGACTGAACTGTGACCATCCAGGAATTTTGTTTGGGTAATAAACTTATTCAGAACACTGAGATCTAAAATTGGCCTCCTGTCCCCTGTCTTTTTTGCCACTAAAAAGAATCTTGAGTAGAATCCGGATCCTATTTGGTCTGGTGGAACTGTTTGGATGACTCTTTTTTGACATCGCTTTTTTATCTCTGTAGCTGCCAATTCCCTCTGACTGGGTAGAATGTCAGGAATATGTTTTTGTGGATTATGAAGGAAGTTCAGTGGGATTTTGTAGCATCTGGTGATTATCCTCTGCACCCACAAATCTGTGGTTATACAGTGCCAGGCTGTTTGGTGCAGGAAAAAACGTCCCCTGACTGATTCCAGAGAAAACCAATCGGGCCACTCTTCAGGAGCGATGACAGTACTGTCCGGAGAAAGAATCTTTGGACCCTTGATTACATTGTCCTCCTCTGCCTCTGTAAGGGCATCTTCAACTAGAGTTACCCCCTCTGCCTTTGGGGGACAACTTGCCACATGTGTCACAAAAAGGACCCTGAGACTTTTTGTGCCACATTTTCCCACTCCGCTGGTTCCTTAAATAAGGACACTGGGGTGGAGAAACTTACACCTACGGCAAACATGTTTTTTCCTTCTCACACCTGGCTAACGTGTCCTTCACTTTAGGGGCAAATAGGAATGATGCTTCCACAAGAGCATCAAGGAAGCAAGAGTTAAAGGGGTCCACGAAATCATACAGGCGCATCCAGATGTGGTGTCTCATGACTACGCCTGAACCCACAGCTCTAGCGCCCCTTCGGTTGCATGTGATATTAACAGCATGAATGAGTTAGACATAGATCCCAGGGTTGCTAGCTGTGAGGCAACTTTGTCATGTACCTATTCAGACACTTGTCCTGCTAAGGTTCCAGACAGTTTAGAGACTAGATCTCTTTGGAGCCTAGTGAAATGTGCCAGATTTCAAATTCAAGGACCTAACAGCGGAGGCTGATGATGCAAATACTCACTTCCCTAGTCGGCCCACTGCCTGGGACTTCCTGTTAGGTGGGTGGACCATCTGGCTTTCCTCTGCGAGCTCCTTTTTCATGGCCACCGCCACCACCACAGCATCCACTGGAAGACCCTTAGACCAGTGCAAGTTCTCTTCTGGGGGTGATAAAATTTTATCTGGTCTCTTTGGGATAAATTCGATGGTGTCAAGATTCTTCCAAGCCTTTTGCACTACGAGCTGTATCAGTTCGTCTGAATGGTGAGGTCACTGAAGAGGTCAAGGATTGAGCACGAAAAGCCTGCAGAAAGACGGACTCCTCGAAGGAAGGGTTGGAAGGCTTCCAATCACCCCTCTGTTTCAAGATTTCAAGGATGTCTCCAAAGGAGACATCTTCAGGGGGTGACTGTGGGGATCCTTCCCCTTCATCGAAGTCTGTATCCTCAGTGAGAGACTCCTCGGGGGAGTCAACATGCTTCCTCTTGCATAATTTCTTCTTAGGTCCTTCTCCAGGGGGGAGTTTCTGTAGAGGCACCCTGCAATAGCGTCTCCTGAGGCTCTTGTGGTTGATGTCCAATTAAGGTGGCTTGCGTCAGTTGCAGCTGAGAGGGAAGAGTCAATGGGTAGTCCAACAGCAACGGTTTGCCAGCAGTGGCAAGTGCCCTTTCCATTGCCTGGCATGCAGGCCCACCCGAAGAGGGATGGGAGCCCTGAACCAAGAACGACAACCTCGGAACCGGGGTCACACCCTACTCCAGCGGACCAGTCCCCAGGAATGGAGTCTCAGGAGCAGCCAGTACTGCGAGGGTCCCTGGAACCAAGGATGGTGCCATAGAAAAAATTGGAGCTGCTCCTGGAATCAGAGAAGTCGCAGTGCAACCACGATCACGAGAAGGCCTCGGTTCCGACTGAACCGAAGGCCAAAGGGATGACTCCAAAACCACGGTGAGATTTACCAGTGGGACTGCAGTCATGGATACTCTAATGGAAGTTGGTTGCAGGGTCTTCGATGCCTGCTCCGAGGTTGAAGGAGGAGAGTAAGCTGGAGTCCTTGGAGAAGTACCCCCAAATGCCAAAGGAATGGGGGTTTTGGATGGAGTAGTAATCTCTCTAACCATAAGCAACTGATCAACAAGATGCACCACATCAAGTTCAGAGAGGCTCCTGGTTGATCTAACAGAAATTCCCGATGGTAATCCGGGCTGTTCCAGGAAGGGGCTAAACTGTTACCCCAGAAAAGGATCCACCTTCAGAAAATATCGGGTCCGAGATTGGAAAGGCACCAAAGTCTCGGTGGAGGCTTGAGTAAGCATGGACAGTTTTTCTGGGCTAGAAAAGGCTGTAGAAGGTGCCGTGTTCGGTGCTGACATTAAATCACTAGTCGGCACCAAGGAAGACAAAATTTGCAGATGCATAGATGGTGCCATAGTACTCGGTGCTAACAGCACAACTTTAGCAGGTGGTACCGTAGCAGGTACCGTAACAGTCATTGTCGGTGCAGTAGTCACTTTCAAATGTTTAGTCTTTGGTTCCTCTGACTTTTCACCAGGTGAAGATGAAACCAAGTGCAATCTCTTTTTATGGGATTTGCTTGGATGGGGTGAATCCCCCGGCTCAGAGATAGCCTCTGAAAAAGGCATTTTAAGAAGGCCTTTCAGGATGAGTTTGTTTCTCCTGTCATTGAGAGTTCCAAAGCTGAACCCAAGACAGATATCACAGGGAGGCTGGACAGATAAATGAGATACATTTAAAAAAGATATACAAGATGTGTTTGTATCAGAATTCGGCATTTTGCGGTCACACTGTTTAAAACCAAATGCTCTCTTTTTTCTGACATGTCTAAAGAAAATAGGACAGAGAAAGATTTTTTTTTATATATAAAAGAGCTAGAGGAAGAAGGGGAAATACCAGCAATGGTAATTAAGAGAATTACCACAAGGGTAAGGGAGAGGGGATACCAACAATGGTATAAGAAAAAGTACCTAAAAAGTTAAGAAAAGCAGTAAAGGAAGTAAAAGGGACTTTCCAAGAAAAGGATAAACTAGCAACTAACAAGAAAGTTGAAAGGGTTTTCAAAAATAAGAACATTTTAATTATTTACCTAAGCTTAGTTGAGAGGTGGCTTGACACGGTTTTTCAGCAATGCGGCAAATGAGATCTGAGGTAACTGGGAGAAGGGCACTACGGGTAAAGCTTAGCTTGAGAGTTTTTGGCTGGCGCAAGCTTGGTATAAGGCCAGCTCAGTTCCGTGGATGGAACTGACACCCATCAGTAAGGAATGAAGATTAACAACATCAGATAAATATATTAGTTGAGATCAAATTCTTAAACCACTCACAGCATTAGAGATTAATTAGTGTGTATCACAAACCTACACCTGTGGAAATCAGGAAAGGCTGTCCCACCATGACAGCTGCAGCTCAGAAACAAGCCTTCCAGATGTCAGAGCAATAAATAAAACAGTTTTCCAGAACAAGAACTTAAAATCACCATGAGCTGCTGGTTCAAATAGTGGTAAGGTCATATTTTAAACATAAAAAAGATCCCACAAAAAGAGAAATTTACTTGTGATGGGTTCTCATATGCAATACTTCCTTCATAAACTGTTTAACCAAAACAGTAGAAGAAGAAGAAGAGGGGGTCCATAGACAGACATACAGAGATGGCCACATATTGCACCTAAACAGATGCACATGCTAAGCCATCCTGAAGATGCTCACAACAAAAATTTCAAGACCAGAGGGGAAATTAACTGCAATGAACCCCTTGTTTCCATTTAAGCATTACCTAGAAAAACTCATTCATTGTCAACACATAAGATTTTCTAGTATCAGGATTTCTGATCTCATTTAACACCTGCTACATGTCCTGAAAAAGCCAAAGGCAAGTGCCTAAATAGAGTCAAGACTGAAATCCAGACTGTCAACTGAAGATTCTCCAAATTAGGAAACACCAGTCACCCCTGAGACTGTGTGAGCAGATCCAGATTGTAAGGAAGTCTGTGGCAATTGCCCTAGGCCAATACCATTAAAAGGAGAACTAAGTCTACCTAGACCAAAAATGAGTCACCACAATAAACTCTGGCATTTCTTATTGAACCTTTACAACTAATTTGAAAAACAGTGGAAAGGGTGGAATGCATACAGAAATGTTCCCGTCAAGGGCAACAAGAATGTATCTGTCCTCCAAGCATGGCTGCATGGAAATCTGGAACAGAACATAAAAATTGTCTGTTTTGAAAGGAGGTGAACAAATTTAGTTGAGGTGTTCCTCACATCTGGACTAGTTCCTTGAACATCACTAGTTTTGAGTTTTCATTCATAATGTTTGCCATGGATCTGCAAAGTCTGTCTGCCACAACAAACTGCTCTGACCAGAATGAAAATGCCTGAAGAGTCTGAAAATTCAAAGAAGCCAGCTACCTAGGCAATATGTACCAGCTGGCAGAAAAAATATGACTTTGTACTCCTAAGAACGTTGAGATTCCGTGTGGCTAAAGTGAAGTCTAAAACCACCACAGAAGGAAACAGAGTCCAAAGATGGTGAAGAATTTTTCAAGGCATGAACCACCAGCAATAACTCCATATATAGATATGCTTCCATGCATCCTTGGCCACAAGTGGTTAGCACTTGACTTCTCATAGACACCACTCCCCAAATGAAGTGAGACAAATCTGGTTTACCTTCATGTGTGCGTATAGCACACGGGAGAACAGCAATTGTCCGAAAGGCTGTTTGCAAAGTTTGCAAACGCCGAATGGAAAAAAAGTTTCGAATGTGCAATGAGTAAATGCACAGTGACATTCACTCATTGCACATTCGACATTGTGGGGCAAATTGCACTATAGTGAGGATCGGAAAATGGTCCCTTTCTCCACTGTAGTGCGATCTCAGAGTTAGAATATTAAAATATGGGGCTGTTTGGGGCACAGCTCCCCCACATGGAAGGTCCAAGGGTGCTTGCCCCACTATTTTACACTTCATTTGTTTTTTCCTTCGATATTTGATATGAGCAATCGCACCACTGTGATTCGGTTTTATAAAGGTAAATCAACAAATCTATCTGTATAGACTGCACTAGCCATGGAGGAGACAGGAATTCTTAGAAAAAATACTTTACTGTGTCTACCACTAAAATACTCATCTGAGGAAAGGCAGTACAGACCACTGGGATTCATGGGAAAGAAGGAGCAGAGTCCAACAATTTCAGACATACCAAAGAATTTTCCTCATGAAAAGACAAGCCCATGATAACAAAAGAATAAAGCACACATACTGTCCAGATATTATTATGGATTCCCTGCCTAGACAAATATCGTCCTGGAGAATCCAAAAAATCACTGCCTGGTAAAACATGGTTTTGACTTCAGAAAGAAAGGACAAAGGAGTTGATTAAGTAACTCAGAAAGATTAGTGTTTACAAAGGTGCTAAACATGACTGACAGAGGTTCAATCTGAACTCTGTCTAGGAGAGGGCCGAGACCTACTCTAACAAATTCAAGACAACAGAAACCCATTCTGTAGGAATTCCCAAGTCTTTCAAGTACAGAAAGAAAAAAAATGAATGGCCAGAGTCTGACAGTGGGCTGCAGCCAGGACAAGGCATTTGGTAAACAATCATGGTGCAGGGGAAAGCCCAGAAGGCAGACATAAACCAGCAAAAAAGACAGCAGACACCACAAATCTTAGAAAAAGGAAGGGATCAATACCAGTTCCTATGACTGCTCTGATTTAGGGAGAAGGAAAAACGTGGGGAATGTGATTTCTAATCATTCCAAAGGAAGGACCGGTTAAAGTACTCTGACAATCAGCATTTGCCAGAAAAAAAGAGGGAATAACAAAGTAGGGTCTGGTGGCTGAGAAGGTTCAAACTAGAAGAGAGGTAACTGATTTTAACATTGCTACCTGAAATCCCTATCAATGTGGTTGAGCATTCATTTGTCAGGAACCAGTGATGGCCAGGCTGCCTTACTGAGCTCTAACTATAGAAAAGAGGCAGCCAGAGGGGTAACTTGAGAAAGATGGGTGCCATATCTCGGTACAGTCACAGCAGAAAAGAGTTGGGTATTTTATGGTAAAGGTTCATCTCTTGTTAGTCTTGGAGGAGGACTAGACCTGCCATTAACAAGAGGTACTTTGTTTTAGTTCGCCTGGGATCTCCATATGATAAACCATTGAAAATAACCCTGTCTATAGGAGGAAAACTAAAGAAAATTAAACATTTTCAACAGTCCTTCCCCCATTCACTTCTGTCACCCCATTGATTAAGGATCTGGTTAACTGCTGAACAAAAAAAAAATAAAATATACAATCAGACTGAAGTGGCACATAAATAATCTCAGGTATAAACTAATCAGAAAGATTCTGTGTCAGCAGGCATACTTCTTATATTACCAGTGAAAATGCTTCACTTCATGGAATATGACAAGCTCCCTCCAAGTCATTTTTCTAAAGTATATTTTAAAACAACTGAAAAAAAAAAATGTTTGATATAGACTTTTTTGCTCGGCAGGTAATGAAGTAGCAACCCCCCAACACAAATTTGTACGTACAACACTGGTAGAAAAAAATACTTTAACCACTTCCACGATGGACTGAGTCAGCTTGCTTCCCTAAAAGATGCTAGGCAATTGTGTAGTTTATCTGAAGGGACTAGATTTGAAGAAGACAAAGTTTTTTTACTAGACAATGTCGCTGAAAATGCAGAAGTAGAGTCCCAGACAATGTGGCTTATCATCCAAGCATGGTCAGACATACCCCAATTTTTTATCTCTATATATTTAAAACAATTTATTAGGCAGAGCCTGCAAAAGCATAGGAGAATTACAAGGTTTAAGAAAGCTCCTTTTACACTGGGACCAACAGAGTAAAGGTCTTCACGACAAATATCCAAATCCCTGCTGAATTCAGGAGCAGCCAAACTGACCGTATCACTAAATCCCCAATCAAATTAGGATCAATGGAAGATAAAATGGCGGTATAAGTGTGAGCATTAGTCATAACCCAAGTATGCATCCCGCAATTAACTGTTCAAACAATGGGAAAAAACAGAGTCCTTTGCTCAAAAACAAGGAGGGTTTAATGTCTCTCTTACTTTTTTTGTTTTCCGTGCTCAGTGCTAGTGGAAGAATCCACACAGGGAGACATATCAATGCTGACAACAGAATCTGTGCTCCTAACTTCCGCTGAACCTAAACAGTTTGTTTTTTCTATGCCTTAAGCAGATAATCGTACAGCCCCAGAGAATGTGACTGACCCTTGTGTCATCCACAGTTGTGGTGCCATGCCCCACACCAGGGGATCTGGAGGTATAAGAAGGTGAGTGGTCCGATAGTCTTCCCATGGCTAAGGCTCCTTGGAGTCAGAAGCCTTAGGCTAAGGTATACTTTATTATTTATTAGTATGAGCTTTAGCTGCAAAAGAAAAAGATGGTAGGGGGCCGAAAAACAATCCATCAAGATGTGACAAAATTCTAGCCACATCATTACCAAACATTGGCTGCACGGTCAACCCAATATTCAAATGGACAAAACCCACTATTCTCCCTTAAAATAGTAAAGCAGTCTGTTTCTACTGGGATACAGTTCTGAATACTACACTAAACAAAATTAATGCAGTTTCAGTAATCCAGCATCAAGCACAAATACATGTCCCAAACGACTCCAAAATAAGGAAATAGAGGCTAAAAATAACCCAGAAATAATAAAAATAATATAGTCTAAGACAAGGAAGTAAGAATAAATTTAAAAAAATCACGTCAGCCATGTTCCATAAACAAACTGATGCCAGTACATGTACCAAATGACTCCTGATTTAACAAATAAAGACTAGGATTAGCCCAAAAATAACAAGGACATCATAAATGAGTGTTAGACATGGAATCAAGTAATCAAGTGTAAACTTAATAAAAATTCATGTAAAAAATGCTTCAGAAACAAAATGGCGCCAAGACTGTGAATCAAACGAAAAAATAATTTAAAATGTCATCAAAGTACACCATTCAATTATACACCTAAATAAATGAATAAAATTGTGAAAACTTTTAGTTATGTACTCACCATAACTTCAGATGTTTGGGATCCATCTCGCCTACATTCTGTACTGATGGGCTCGGAGCCGATCCCTCGGCTCCGACTCGGCACGCTTATGCTATAGAGCGAGGCCTCTTATTGGCTGAGCTATCTTTATCCCAGGATGCACCACCACTAATCCCCCAGATCTTGTTTGTCCGCATACATGCACACATGCATAACGTGATTATATAACATTGTTAGATGTTTCAAGATGAAACAACAGGATTCGGACCTTCTGGTATCCTCTGATCTCCAAGGAAGGGGGAAGCAGGGTGGGTTATTAGGAATGGCGAGATGGATCCCAAACATCTGAAGTTATGGTGAGTACATAACTAAAAGATGTTATGTGATCCTATCTCGCCTACATTCTGTACTGATGGGACAGCGTCCCTAGCACCTAAATCCCGGGTGGCTCATTGGAAAACACTCCTGAGCACTGTGGAACCAAATGAAGCTCGTCCTCTAGATGCCACATCTAATTTGTAGTGGGAAATGAAGGTGTGCGGGGAAGACCATGTAGCCGCAGCACAAATGTCACTAATAGCAAGCTTAGAATGAAATGCTATCGAAGTAGCCATAGCCCTTGTAGAATGAGCCTTGACAGAGGTGGAAAGCTCTTTGTTAGAATAAAAATAAGCTTGAGAAATACAGTCCCTGATCCATTTGGTAATAGTGACCTTTGTGACAGCTTTGCCCAATTTGTTATCTGCAAAGGATACAAAAAAATGATCTGTTTTCCTTGTTTGTTTGGTCCTGTCTAGATAAAAACGTAACTGTCTATGTACATCTAGTGTGTGGAATATAAACTCTGCCTTGTTAGAGTATTTTGGGAAAAAAACTGGAAGCTCTAACGATTGTTGTAAGCAGAAAGTAGAACAAACCTTAGGGACAAAGGAAGGATTTGGTCTGAGGGATACTATGTCTTTGTGAAAAACCAAGTATGGGGGTTTTACTGACAAAGCTTGAAGCTCTGAAACTCTTCTGGCAGAAGTAATTGCCACCAGAAAAGCTGTCTTCCATGATAGAAACTTTAAATCACATGTAGCTGCCGGTTCAAAGGGAAAAGAGGTCAAGGCGCGTAACACTATATCAAGATCCCATGGAGGTGCAGAATGAGAAATCGGGGGTCTCAATAGGGCAGCACCTTTTAGGAAGGTCTTGCACAATCTGTTGCTCATTAAAGGTGGGTCTATGGATTCGTGAAAATTAGAAATTGATGCCAATTGTACCTTGATGGTAGAAACTGAAGAGCCTTGATTAAAAAGAGAAGTCAGAAATTTTAGTACTTCTGCCACGGGAATAGAAATGGGGTCCAGGCCCCGGAGTTGAGCCCAAATAGCAAATCTTTTCCATTTGCTAGAATACAGTTTCTTTGTAGCAGACTTATGGGCCGAAGATAATATGTGTACAACATCTGAATCCAATGTATGACTCCTGACTATCGTCGGAAGAGGAGGAGCCAAGCCGTGAATTTTAAGGTGTGTAGGGACTGGTGGAATAGTCCCGACTGATGAACCAGTAGGTCTGGTATCTGATCCAGAAACCATGGACCTTGCAGGGCATGTTTCCGGAGATAGGGGAACCACACTTGACTGGGCCAGTAAGGAGCGATTAAGATCATTTTGCTCCCCAAGAGAGATGCCTTTTGAATCACTCTGGGAAGGAGAGGAACTGGAGGGAAGGCATAAAGCAAGCGGTGGGCCAAGGATGGACTAATGCGTCCATGGGGCTCTTCCCCGGAGCCGGGGTTAGGGAGAAGAATTCTTCGCGCCATTCAGAGGAGTCGCGAAGAGGTCGCAACACGGAACTCCCCATTCGCTGAAAATCTGACTTGCAACTGTCATATTCAGAGACCATTCGTGAGGAGAGAGAATGGTCCTGCTCAATCTGTCGGCTATCACATTGGACTTGCCCGGTATGTGAGTAGCCACTAGGAAGCGTTTGGTGGAGACTGCCCATTCCCAAACCCTCATGGCTTCTCTGCAAAGAGGATAGGATCTGGTCCCTCCCTGTTTGTTCAGGTACCAAACAACTGACATGTTGTCTGAGTGAACGGCAATCACGCCTTGAGGGAGATAATCGTGGAGGGCTTGAAGGGACAGAAGTACTGCCCTCATTTCCAAGATGTTGATATGAAGTAAAATCTCTTCCGGATGCCATTTGCCTTGGACTGACCTGCCCAGGGAATGCCCACCCCACCCCGTCTGGGAGGCGTCCGTGGTCAAAGTGGCCACCGGAGGAGGTAGAACAAAGGGTCGTCCTTGATCCAAATTGGAGGGCACTAGCCACCAGCGAAGGTCCCGTTTGCAAGATTCCGTGATCCATATGAGGTGACTGAGAGGGAGTTCCTGAAAGGACCACTGAGCTGAAAGGAGCCACTGGAGGATTCTCATGTGCAACCTTGCCAAGGGGACTAGAAGAACTGTGGCAGACATGGATCCCAATAGCTGCAGGACCATTCTGGCTGGGGCTTTGGACCTGGGGAGTAAGGCTCGAACCTGATTTTGTATGGTTTGAATTCTGTCTGTAGGTAGATAGACCCGCATTTGGTTTGAGTCTATCTCTACCCCTATGAATCTTATTCGTTGAGATGGCCGCAACACAGACTTTGGCCAATTGAAGGTGATTCCAAGGGAATTGCCCAGTGATATAGTGGCTTGTAGGCTCCGCAGAAGTAGATGCTTGGAGGTGGCAGTTAGGAGCCAGTCGTCTAGATACGGAAACACCTGGAATCCTAGACGTCTCAGGTGAGCAGTTACTACTGCCAAGCACTTGGTGAACACCCTGGGGGCTGTGGTGAGACCAAAGGGCAGCGCACGGAACTGAAAATGACTGCCTCCTAGGCTGAAGCGCAGATGTCTCCTGGACGCTTGATGTACCCTGATATGATAATACGCGTCCTTGAGATCTATGGAGCACATCCAAACACCTTTCTCCAGCAATGGGAGAATGGTTTGTAGAGTGACCATTCGGAACTTGGACTTTCTGACTGAACGGTTTAGGATGCTGAGGTCCAAAATGGGCCTCAAGTCCCCGGTCTTTTTTGGCACCAAAAAGAATCTTGAGTAAGTCCCTAATCCGATCTGGTCTGCGGGGACCAGTTGGATGACTCCTTTTTGCAGCAGCTTTGAAACTTCTGAGGCTGCGGTATCCCGTTGACTGGGTGGCGGGTCCGGGATTTTTTTGGACTGAGGGGGGGGGGGTGAGAAAATGGGATGGAGTAACCTCCGGCGATAATCCGAAGCACCCATCGGTCCTGAGTGATCCCTTCCCAGGCCTTCAGGTGCTTCGAGAAACGACCCCCGACTGGCTCCGGAGCAGCACAGCTGGGCAATCTCTCAGGGACTATGAAAAGCTGAAGAGCCACGAAAGGACTCGCGGTCTCCAGTGTTGCGAGGGCCTCTGCCGCCTCTGGGACGGCATCTTCCGGATGAATTTCCCCCTCCTCTGCCTCTGGAAGGGGAACCTTCCTGCTGAGGGGGGTAAGGCTTCTGAGATCTACGGAACCACATTTTCCCTCCTCTTTTAGCCTTGGGATAAGGCCGAAAGGGAGTGGAAAATCATGCCCCTATGGAAGTCAGAGTCTTACCCTCCTGTTCACAGCGGGTTAGTGTGTCTTTTACCTTGGGTCCAAACAGGGAGGACCCATCAAAGGGGGCATCGGCAAATGAAGACTTAAAGGCCTCCGCGAAGTGACACAGACGGAGCCAGGCTTGTCTCCTTACAGCAATGCCTGTACCCACCGCTCTGCTCGCCCCTTCGGCCGCATAAGAAATGAGCCTCATGGACGAGTTCGAAATGGACGACATTGTAGCCAGCTGAGAGCCAACCGTCTGGGCCAGCTCCTCAGGCAGGTTACCCAAGAGGGTATCGGATAGCTCCTTAATCAGATCCCTCTGAAACCTGGTGAAGTGCGTAAGGTAGTTCAAGGACCTCAGTGTAAAGGCCGCTGAACTGAGGGTGCGCTTTCCGTACCGATCCATGCTCCTAGACTCCTTATTAGGAGGATGGACGGACGTAGAAGCATCTGCTACATCTTGCTGGTTAGCAGATGCCACCACCAAAGCATCTACAGCCACTCCTTTAGTAAGGAACTCTCTATCAGGGGGCGCCGAGAGAAATTTGTTCGGACGAGCGGGCACCGGTTCCACAGAGTCTGGGTGTTCCCACGCCCTTCGACAGATCAAATCCAAGAGCTCGTCGAAGGGCAGAGACACCCAGGAGGCGGAGGGCTGAGCCCCGAAGGCCTTCAGGAACACCGACTCATCAGCGGAGGGAGGTTTGGACTGTCAGCCGCCTCGTTGTTTTAGGGCTTCCAGGATGTCTGCAAAGGAGACATCATCCGAGGACGACTTGGGGGACCCTTCTGCATCATCGAGATCAGTGTCGGATGTCATCAGGGGAGTCAACGTGCTTCCTCTTGCACGATCTCTTCCTGGGAGGTTCTTCCGAAGAGGCTTCAGAAGGACCTCCAGGAGGGGGAGAAACCCCAGCGGGGGTAACCTGAGGCCCAGGGACTCCGCTGTCTAAGGACAGGGGGACTGCCAACGACCCAGTCTCCAAATGTAGGGAAGGAGCTGGGGAAACCGTGGAGGTAGCCAAGGAGGATTTGGCTAAAGCACTCCTCACAGCCCTGAAGGCGGGACCACCAGAATCCTGGGAGGGTCCCACCTCCATGGCCACAACAGTGGACGGTACTCCCGCTGCCGACGCACCAAGAGGGAGACTTGGGACCGAAAGCATCAATCCCGAAGCCTCCCCCCAGGGCCGAAGGAAGAAGTCCGTGTACTGAACTCCGACCCAAGAGCCGGAGTTGGAGCAAGGGTCGGGCCCGACCCTAACACCTCCACATGTTCCACCAGCACCGGCTCCAACGGTGCCGAAGCTGTTGGAGGAGGAACCACAGTAGGGGAGTGGACCATCGGCTCCGAAGCCAAATGGGCTGGAGCCGAAACCAGCTTTTGGAACACCGGAGACTGGAAGAGTTGAAGGAGCACCCTGTCGATGTCCGAATCAGACATCTTGGATGATCTCGAGGATACTGATCGGGCCCGAACCAATTTCTCCATCGGCTCCGAAGGGCTCGAGGACCGGCTCCGAAAGGACTCAACAACTATCGGCTCCGAGGAAGGTTTCAAGGAAATTTCGCACAGTGCCGATAAGGACTTCGGCTCCGAGGGGGAAGAGTCTGAGCCGATAACCCTTATTGGCTCCAATATCAGTGGAGCCGATGAGGGTGACCCGCCTCTCGATGCCCCAGACCTCGGCTCCGAAACCAGAGGGGTCGAGGCTGGAGGCATCGAGGCAGACCGTTCCGACCTCGGCTCCGAAGTCCGTGGAGCCGATGGAGAAGTCTGCTTAGTTTTTTTAGCGGTCGGTTCCGACTGACTGGTCGGAGCCGACGCTTTCTTCTTTTTAGAAGGAGACGGAGAGGAAGATAAAGCCTCCTCGAAGGAAGGCTTGATTAATCCTTTGAGGATTAATTTGTTTTTCCTCTCCTGGAGGACTCTAGAAGAGAACGCGTGGCACACACTACACGACTCTTGCAGGTGTTTAGCACCTAAGCAATAGACGCACGAGGAGTGGTCATCCGTTATGGACATTTTAAAACCACACTTCGTGCACTTCTTAAACCCGGAGGGTTTGTGTTCTTTCGACATAACCAAGCCAAAACACAGTTGTCTACAACTAGAAGAAGGGATTGACACAGGAAAAAATATATCCCTACTTTATTGTTAAAATTTTAAACTAAAACCTTTTTTTTTTTTTTTTTTTTTTTTTTTTTTTGGAAAAGACAAACTTTCCACAAAAGAAAGAGAGCTAGAGAGATAGAGAGGGTCAAGACCCTCTAACTTAAACGGGTACTTGACCCACACACAACTAAGGTAGTAGAAACCACAGGGGAAGGCCCCTCTAACTTAAACGGGAACCTTCCCTGACAGGAAAAAACACGAAATTCTCAACCAAATATATCAAAACACACTCGTACACAAAGAATAGCCGTTAAAACAGCTTTTGGATTTAAATCAAGCAAATTTCTGACAGGAAAAAGCCTAAATAAATAGTACTTAGCCCAGCCAAGTTGAGACCACGTCTAAGCTCTGTAAGCGGCAAACGAGATCTGGGGGATTAGTGGTGGTGCATCCTGGGATAAAGATAGCTCAGCCAATAAGAGGCCTCGCTCTATAGCATAAGCGTGCCGAGTCGGAGCCGAGGGATCGGCTCCGAGCCCATCAGTACAGAATGTAGGCGAGATAGGATCACATAACATCAGTAAGTTTTCCTGTCAAAATATTCAAAATAATGTTTTAAATCAATGGAAATAACAGCTGTGATTTACTTGTGATTACGACAGCACAAAACAAAGACAGAACTTCACAGAAACAGTCCTAAGTACAGAAAGTCTTACAAGTATTACAAATACCATAAAACACTTAGAAATGGTTAAAACCCCTTGAAAAAACTAGTATTCAGGTTAATATACACAGTATAATCCTATACTGTAAGCATGCAAAGCTGAAGCTTTTTTTTTTTACAATACAAGTACTGATAGAAAAGACAGAGGGAGGGATAAAATAACCCAAAGAGTTTCTTACCTGACCTCAGGAGATCAGAGATGGCAGAAAGGGATAGTCTCAGAGATCCTTCTCTTCCACTGGGACAAGAAAAAACAGAGGGCTGCTGTCATTGACTGTGAAGGACTATCCTGCTCTAGCAGCTGACCGGTCCTTCACAGAGAAAGACAAGCAGGGGAAAGGAGTTTGAAGCTTTAAAAGACTGCCAGAGGGAGGGTAGTAGGGCACTACTACCCATATGCCAGTAAGGCAGTGTATTTGTTAAACATCTCAGGGTACTGAAACCTAAGATCTTTTTGGTGAAGAAACAGTGAGGTCCCTGGTTACTTGCTAGGTGAGATGCATGCAGAAAGGTGCATTATACAAAATGATGGGCCTAATAAGGAATGAATAAAGTGTGACATAACTTCGTTGGACCTTGATAAGATGCCATGAAACATAAGTTGTGCAGTGTAGCACGATATTTTGTAGTCACCACAGAAGCACAGTGATCAGAAGAGTCTCTGATATCAATGTATGTACTCAAGTCCCTGATGACTGTGTCAAATTTAAGTGGAATACTGTTCATAAGGTAAGCAATAGTGATGTTAGATTCATCAAAATCAACTATACTGCATTTCCTGGAGTTAAAGGTAAGCCTATGATTAATACACCAAGAATTAGTTTGATCCAGTCTTTGCTGGAGAATCTGAGATTTGATAACCATCCCCCAGTTTGTAATCATCTTCAAACTTGGTTATCCAAAGTCTGTTGATATTGGCTTTTATGTCACAGAATATATACCAAAGAGGTGGGGACCCAGGACTGATCCTTATAGGACACCATCAGTGACATTTTTCAGTCTAGAGCAAATATCCCTAAACTTAATAGTATGGGTTCTGTCAGACAGTCAATTACCAATCCAGCAAACCTTGTGTGTGTTAATGTTGAGTTGGGAGAGGTTGTCAATAATCCCAGGCTTGGAGGACAATGGCAAAATTCTTGGCAATGTCTATACCAAGCAACTTGGACTGTATGCCCCTCATCCACAGCTTTAGTAACTCTTTTAAAGAACTCAACCAGGTTTAGCAGGCACAATCTACCTTTTACAAAGCTAATCTGATGTGTATCCAGGGATATAAGGTCACCTATATCATTTATTTTTTAAGCTAAAATAAATTCCAAAACCTTGTAAATAATTCTTGTGAGCCTAATCCACCTGCAGTTCTCAAGCTCAGTACAAGGGACTGCCTTTATGTAAGAGCACCAAAACTGCCATTCTCTACTCCTTGGAACATAACCAGTGAAGAGTCTCAGGTTGAATAGATGATGAAGGGGTTTTGGTAAGTAGGACTTTACACTTCTCAGCAATACACTTCTCAGCAATCATTCAGGGATATTGTCAAGATTAGGGGAAGAAGTGGGGTTTTTTTTGTTTGTTTTTTTTTTTTAATTTTGGAAACAGCCAAGGAACTTAGTCCAAATTTATTTCAGGAGAGTAACTGTCCAAACTGTGATAGGGAATGATAAGGGATGCTAGCAGCATTAAGAAGTAAGCTGGGAGACCACAACTTTCTCTAGTAATTTTCTGAGAGTTAAGTATCATAATTGGGAATAAGTCAGACAGGGTGCCTCCTGTGGTTGATTTGAAAATGATTATTATAACAGGATTTCCAAAAGTATGGAAACAACAATGAGGTCAGAGATGTATTTATAATATGATTCAGACAGATGGAAAAAAAAGTATCACAGTTGTTTAGGGGATACAGATAATGTTCATCATTGTCTGGATGACTATAACAAGGAATGTGTTTAAAAAGCTTGTTGGCCTCATTCAACAAAGGTGTTTAAAAAAAAACCTTGTTGGCCTCTTGTTATGTAATATCTATTTATTTATGTATTTTATTAAAATTTGTTTACCAAGGTTAGAGCACTGATCAATTCTGATAAATTTCAGTATCAGCCCACATACAGAGTGAGAGAATAACAGAGAAAGAGAAACCCACAAGTGGAGCAAAATAATACATTTGTAATGGATTAATGGGTGGCTATTAGAAGAAGGATCTTGCTCCTTGTAGAGACTGGCCAGAAACCCACTTAAGAATTTGAAATGGTAGGATCAGAGACAGTTCATTATCTTTTTGAAAGAAGAGGGCAGCTGCTACAGTAATTCTTTGTATAACATAGAACCCTGGACCCATGCAAATGCAAGTCCAGCACAGCAAGTGATGTGATTTGGCAGACAGTTATCTGTTGCTTAGTAACCATGCTTGTATTTTTCTTTCCTTCCTGTGCATGTGGCTTGGCATTTAGAAAGATAATTATATCATTAAATCTTGTAAGGTTTGAATCCAGTATACAAGTGATGTCCTTCCAAATCACTGTTGCAGAAGTCTTTACAAAATGTATCCTCTGCCATGGGTAGTCCCGACATCAGGCACGTATACCAAAGCCTTAGATTTTATAGATGTCATAATTCACACATATGCTCCTTGCTCAGGGCATAGGGCATAAAAGTGATGTAAGGACATACATACCTCAGAACTTCTTTGCCACCAGTCAGAATGCCATCACTGATTGTCAGTCTAAACGCTCCTTCTTCTGTGTTGATTACCAAGTCTTGTTCCAGATAAGTGACCCATTGGGGTTTCTTCTTATCTATTTTTACTTTTTTGTGAGTTTACATGTCATCCAGAACAGGAAAATGTCAGTATGGGTGGCAGATTCTCCATAAAGATCTTCACAAGCAGTGTCTTTTCTGTTTGGATGCTTCTCAAGACCATAAGCAGTGTTTGGTCTGCCAAGCCTTTCTCCCCGAGACCCATCTAGCCATCTGTTCTCATCAATTTAACTGGTGAACCAATGTCTTAAATTGTTGGCACAAGGTACTATGGCAGAATCTTCCCATTCCGCAGATCAGCCACCTGCCAAGAAAAAGGCCAAAAAATTCAGGTCTGATTCGGCTGCTGTCCTACCTCTCCCACACACTTCTCTCAAGGCTGGTGAAAGCCCAGAGGATCGCCCAGTTGTTGCAATGGATTCCTCTGCTGTGACCCCCTCGGAGGCCGACATAGATATGACTTCTATCATGTCCTCAGAGGAACTGCTAACGTACACTGAGAACCTCGGCTGATTATTTCAGAGAGACCAATGGGGATACAAATCCTTGTTTGGGAGAAGATTCCCACTATATTGGTTGTAGGCAAGGGTCTGAACCACCTAGGGTTTTTAGGGCAGACATTTTGCAGAAGAAAAAACAGAAAACTCAGCATATTTCCCCTGCTGCTAATGATCCCCAGTGTGAATGGCAGGATTTTACCCAGGGGTTGTTTAACACCTCAATGGCCTTATAGTCTCCTCAAGGAGTTTCTGTGGTTGCTCTTTCTTGATCTTCTACTCCCCTTAAGAGGCCTAGAGAGCAGGAATCATCTGAAGAGGATTTGGATTATAAGGAAGAATCTTTGGCATACTCCTCTCAAATCCCTTCTCCCTTGGATTATGAATCTGAGGAGGAGGATTGTATTAGCCCTTGCAGGAACTCTCCTTCAAGGGACACTATTTCTCGTATGATGGAATATTTCAAATGGGACTATTCTTAGGATTCTGATATTCAAAAGAGGTATTGCGAACCCCTGCAAATGGAGTCTCCTAAGCATTCTGCTGTACCTTTTGTCTTGGCTGCCCTTCTAGATACCTTTTTAGCAGCTCATGTGGCCACTGACTCTCAACCTCCAGCCCCTAAGAAATCTGATAGATTTTATAAGGTGCGTGATAATTTTAAATTTTAAGTTCTTGTACAAATGACCTTCTGCCGATCCTTCTGTAGTGTCTGTCTCAGCTGCCAAACCTTCTAAACTTTTAACGGCTACTAAACTACTTCCTTCAGATAAGAACTGCAGGGTTATGGAAAGTTTAGGCAAAAAAGTATATACTGCTACCATCCTGTTTTTTCAGGCTATTAATTACTGGACTTCTGCCTCAAGCTTCTCAGGCAATGTTTGACCTCCCTGATTCAGAAGGGAAGGTCTCAGCCCTTTCTTTATTGGGTTCTATCTCTCAAGTGGCTCACCACTCTGTTAAATGTAGTTATGATGCAGCTGAAGCTTCCTCTAGGCCTGCTGCCTTTGGTTCTGTTTTGAGATGTTACACGTGGCTTCTTCTCCAGCCCTTGCCTGATGATATTAAGGCTACATTCTTGGATACTCCTCTTGATAACAAGAACCTCTTTGGTTCTGTTTTTGCCTGACTTTTTAAGTCCCTCCAGGATAAAGGAAAGGCCTTGCAGGAATTGAAACACATTTTTTGTGTCTCCCATCCCTAAGTTACAGAGGAATTATCCAACCAAATCTGCTTTTCTACATAGACAACCTCACCCTCCTCCTAAAGGTAAGAAGGATTCTAGGTGTGTACCTCCTGCTAAGTCTACTCAGACTCCTAGTTCTCAGAAGTGTTCTTTTCAAGACAGACCAGGTTCTATCTGACAGTTTGCTTCTCCTTTCCCTGGGTCAGGTTCCCCTCTCTCTTCATCTTTTCCTGTCCCTTCCCAGTTGTTTAAGGGTAACTGAGGGGTCTTCAATTCTGTCCATCATCCACCAGGGATACTTTATGGTGGAAATCCCTCCTACTTTTTTGGGCATCCCTCAACCTCCACAGGAACAGTTTCCTTTCTTTCCAGACCTGCTTCATGGCCTTTTGACCCAGGACACCATTTAAGTCATGCCCCCTGCCCAAGAAGGGAAAGGGTTTTATTCCAAGATGCTTCGGGATTCCCGGAAGGAAAGCACCAGGAGACCCATTCTGAACCTTTCTCAGCTCAATACCTTTCTAAAGGTCCCTTCCTTTTGGAGGCTGTCCCTTCAAATCATGTTCCCTCCATTTCTTTCTCATGTTTTCTTAGTATCCCTGGATCTCAAGTATGTTTATCTTCACATCCGTATTCAGGATGTTTTTGCATTTCTCTGTTTGTCCCTTGCATTGTCAGTTCTCTGCTTTGCCCTTTGGCTTCTTTACTTCCCAAAGGTTATTTACCAGATACCTCACTCCTGTCATTGCCTTTTGCAGGATGAGAGGAGTTCAAATCTTTCCTTATCTGAACAATCTACTAATTTAGGCTTCATACCGCAAGGTCTTGCTTCAACACCTCCAGTTTACGGTTTGTCTTTTACAATGCATGAGGTTTAACATAAACTTTCAGAAGTCAGTTCTAATTCCTTCTCAGGATCATGTGTTTCTCGGTTGCAGGATGCAGATTATTCCCATGCTGGCATTCCTGCCTCCACCCATGTCTCTCTCTAATCACCATTTTAGAGTCCCTTCTTCTTCAAGCTTCAATCATGACCAGGAATTTTCTCAGGGTTCTAAGATTTATGGCCTCTACCATTCTTATGCTGCCTCTAGTCAGCCTCCATATGAGAAAGCTACAGTGGTTCCTAAAGTCAGTGTGGCTTCTAGACTGTCATCTGCTGGATTGTTTGGTTCTTTTCCTTCCATACCTCAAACTTGAGCTTCAGCTTTCTCTCAACTCAGGACTTCCCTTTCAACCCCCAGTCTCCACTCAGGAACTTTTTTTGGATGCCTCAGATAGGGGTGGGGAGCTTCCTTCGGTTTCCTCAAGGTCAAGAGTCTCTGGCCTCCTCATCAGAGATCAGATCACATCAACATAAAGAAGATGAGAGCTCTCCTTTTAGCTCTTCAGACTTTCCATTCCCTCCTTCTTTCAGAACCTTTCAAAATTGTCACAGAGAATACCAAAATGATGTGGTACATCAATAAGTGGGGGGGGGGGGCAAGGTCTTACCTTACTTGCAGACTGGCTCTTCAGATCTGGGATCTAGCTATCCAGTATCAAGTGATTCTTCAGGTTGTATACATTCCTTCAGAGCAAAATATAGCAGCAGACTCTTTGGGCAGGTCCAGTACATAGGCTCATGAATGGATGCTTCGCAGAGCTGTATTTCTGGACATTGTCCATTGGTGGGGTACTCCACAGGTAGATCTTTTACCTCCCCTTTAAAAAGGAAAACTTCCTCTTTTTGTCCAACAGAGACTCAAGTCCTCTGGCTTGGAAGATGGATACCCTAGATTTTCCTGGAAGGGGATGCTTCTCTATACCTTCCCATTCCCATCCTCTGATTCTGAGGGTCCTGCTCAAGATAAAGCAAGACTCTCCCAAAATATTGCTGTGTTCTCCCTTTTGACCACATTAGCATTGGTTCGCCCTTCTTCTTCATTTAGCCAGGAGAAATCACCACAAGTTACTTCAGAGGGTGGACCTTCTCACATAAGACCAGGGACCCTTGATCCAGCCCCCTTGTCCACTTTTCAACTAACATTGTGAATGGTAGGGTTTTGAACACACTTAGGCACATTTTTTCTAATGACATGCTTAAGGTTCTGCAGGAGGCCAGGAAACACACTACCAGGAAATCATACTTGTCCTAATGGAAGAGATTTTTCTGTTTAGTGCCTTTCTCATAACCAGGATCCATTTTCTGTGGGAATCCTTCTCTTTCTCACTTATTTGTGTGACTTGCTCATTGTTGGGTTAGCATATTCTTCTGTTAAAGCTTACCTTTCATCTATTTCTGCTTATCTGCCACTGACTCCTCCTCTTGCTTCTAGGTTTAAAGTCAAACAATTTCTTAAAGGCATCCTTCATATCAGGTGTCCTAGGAAGCCTGTTCCACTTTCCTGCGACCTCAGTTTTGTTCTTAAAAAATTAACTCAGTCTCCTTTTGAGTGTGTAGCTTCAGCTTCCTTGCAACATTGTTCTTAGAAGACTGTTTTTCTTTTGGCCCTTACTTCAGCTAAAATTGTCTCTGAACTCCAGGCTCTTATGGCTGATCCTCCTTTCTTAGTTTTTCATAGAAGCAGGGAGTCTCTTCGTACTAATCCTTCTTTTATGCCCAATGTGGTTAATGGGTTGTCTCTTAATCAATCTATTAATTTGCCCTCCTTTTTCCTTCTCCACAATCTGCTAGTAAGAAGGATTCTTTACACGTTGCATTTGCAAAAAACAGCTCATATATTATTTGGATAAGACTAAGGCCATTCACAAATGTTTGTTTCTTTTCATCCCAGATCTCTGGGATTGGATGTTTCTAAGAAAACAATTTCCTTCTGGATCTCTAACACCATTTCTTTGTTATTCCTTTCATTGAAAATGTCTTTCTAGGGGGCGTGGCCAAGATGTGCACTAAATAGCAGCAATTTCTTCCAGCTCTGCCAATTTTTCATATTCCTGACAGGATTTAAATTTCAAAAACAATCCATTTTGGCTTATTTAGTATTTTCCAACTTCTATCAACCTACTTGTGGATTGTTTAAAAAATTATAAACCTTCCCTGAAATATTCCTGTCAAAATCTTCAGACGTCATATTACATCTCTGCCTGAATGATGAGTTACACCAAGAACAATTCTTCAGACTCTTCTCTTAAGAAATAACTCTTATCTTTGACAATGACCCTGCAAGAGATGTCATTAAAACTAGACAAAATGGATACAAAAATAGATGTCTTTGAACAGAAATGCTCAAGACAGATGGTTTTAATTCACAAAGAACTACAACTTCAGAAATCCCACATCTCTGACATAGAACAATCTCTCAATAATGTGGATGGATGACTTCAGGAGGGAGAAAATAACACTGAATGTCTCTTGAAGCAGAACACTGCTCTACAAAATAAACTAGAAGACCTAGAAAATAGGTCACAAAGAAATAATCTATGGATTTTTGGTTTACCAAACAACATAGAAGGAAGTAACATGGTGAGGTTTTTAACTACTTGGTTACCAACTGTTTTAAATCTTCCTGAAGCCCTTTCATATTGAATTGAAAGGGCACACAGATCCATTGTTTCATCTCCAAATGAAAAAAATTCCTAGATCAGTTATTGTGAAATTTATATCAACACAAGTTAAAGAACTAGTGCTGAAAACTGCATGGCCCAAGTCTCCTATAAAAATAAATGACAGCATTGCTTGTTCTGACAATGGTTATTCTTCTGCAGTTATTTCTAAAAGAAAGCTCTTTCAACCTATTATTAAAGAGCTAAAAAAGAACCAGATAAAGGTCCACCTTTTGTTTCCTGCCAGACTGAAATAATTTCTCACAGATAAAATTAAAACTTTTGATGACCTTGACTCTGCTGTCCCTTTCATAAAAACAAGCAGATTAATAGACAAAACAGAAAATATGGAATGGACAAATCCTTCACTGAAAAGAATTGCAGAGAATAACTCTCGGAAATCTTTGGAGAAAAAGAAGAAGCTGAAAGATAAATAACTGTATTCTTTTATTTTTCATTTCTCTTGACATTTAACAATATGCTTTATATTCTTTGCAGTCCTTGGGGCTCTCTGAAATATATGTAAGTTAATAAGATATGTCCTGTCTAAAAAGAAATGTAATATAATTAATCTTGAATATTTGATGGGAAGATTGAAACTGCTAAGGAATGTGTGTTTGATGGTGAGGGGATTAATGGTTGTGTCTATTTGAAGTGATGACATCAACGGAATCTGTTATTGAGGTGGTTTACTACCAGAACTGAATATTTGAGATGTCTTGCATCTGCTTCCTTCTTTTTTATTTTTCTCTATTATTTTATGCTTGAAATACTTTTTTGATGAAAGTGCTTTATTTTTGGAGACACATACAACGTAAACGCAAGATTTCAGTGCCAATGCAGTATTTCTGTAATTCATGAGCCATTTACATGTTCAAATTCTATTTTTCCGTTATCCTGAAAGGTTCCTGCTAAAAAATAAAGAAGAGAAAGCTTCATGTATAACTCAGAATGAATCCTCAAGACTTATTATCTCTCTTTCTTAAAAAGCTCGTCAAGCTATATGATCGCAAAGCCGCAAGTCCAATACAAGCAATGCCAACTTTGACCTTCTAGGACAGGAACTGAAACACATCTTTCGGAGTATAATACAGTAAAACCAAGGATCTCCAAATGTAGCAAGAAAGAAGTGTAAGTCTAATGAGATATTTACTACAGTTTTACTGATACTGGCTTGACTTATATTCTCAATACTAAAGTACTCAAACTTTTTTTTTTCTGTTGTATTTATAAAAGACTACAGCATTGTGCATTGCAATAGCAACTGAAACAGTTAAATCCTATTTACTTGTTAATTTTTTCTCACTTGCATGAACGTACTCACACAATATATCATTTCATAATTGTAAATATATTCATTAGATTTAACTAACTACTAGCAGCTTATATGTTTAGAAAACTCAATTGAGCTTGAGTAAACATATTCATGAAATGGTCCTTTTTTTGATAAGATCTTATGCTAAAGAAAAGATCACAAAACAAAACTGCCAGCTTTGCCTGCAACAAATGCAATCAAAGTGCTTTACTTAATGGTAATGTTTTAGTTGTATTAGCATTACATTTAAACCTTCTAATTTCTTACAAAAAAAGAAAAGAAAATAATTCCAGGCCAGGAAGGCAGAGGGAAAAGAGCAGAGCAGAAGGGTGAGGAGGGAGGGAGTGAATACTACAACAGTGAAGATCAGGGCATCTATTGTCATGGTAAGGTTTTACACAACTGTACTATGTCCTTCCATATCACAGTTGCAGTATTCTTTACAAAAGGGAGAATACAAAAGCTCAAGAGGAAATTTGGGAGGAGGAAGACACAGATGAGCCTGCTAGAAAAGATAGCTGTGGAAACAACATCTAGTTTGTAATGCTTAGTGAGGGTATGGACAGAAGTCCAAGTAGCAGCCTCAAGGATGGAATTGCTATCCAAACCTTTGAAAAAAGCACCAGAAGAAGCATTAGCTGTAGTACAATAAGCTTTTACTGAGGTAGAAAGACATTTTCTTAAACAAGACACATCTTTATTAAACCATCACTTACTACATAGGCAATCATACATTTATACAAATGAAAACAAAGTAGACTGACACAATCCTAGTTGCAAGCATTTTACATCACAAACCATACTGACACACTCCCAGTTGCAAACATTTACCATACTGTATTTTTGATGTGTTTCTCTTCTTTTTTTAAATAATTTTATTAAGATTTATAGCAATACAGATTGTCTACAGAGATTCAAAAAGGAAATTGCTCGTTAATCAAAAACAAACATTAGAGTAAAATCAACTAAAGTATTTACATCAGTGTCTAAAACGTACAATATAACAAAATATCATAAGAACCATAATGAATTCATTAAACAATACAAGGATCTTTATCTAATATAGATTTTTAAGTTGGACCACATATTATATGAAAAAGATGTTCTGACAGTTCTTGACTTGATAGTCATCATTTCCAAGCAACAGGTTTCAGTAAGAATATTTCTGAATTCTACATATGAGGGAGTATGTTCAGATTTCCAGTTTCTGGCTATTGTTTTCCTAGCTGCTGTTAGAACAGACCATAAAAGAGGATATTTAATTTTCCTAATACAATTGGGAATTGGGGTATTAAATAAAATCAAGGATTTGGTCAAAACAAATCTATCTGTAAAAAGTGTTTGAAGAAGATTATTGATTTTTTTCCTAGTAGTGCTTCAGAGCTATACAATCATAGAACATATCTGACCAATCAGGTTTAGAATCTGATTTACATCTCCAACACAGTATCCTATCTTTACTAATCAATTCTAATTTATGGGTTGTGAAAAAAAGCTCTATTCATGAATTTCCATGCATATATTCTCCATCTAAGTGATGATGTAGTATGTTTGGATGATTCCAAAATTATTTTTTATCTAATTCAGACAGTATCTTATTATTAACTGAAATGAAATAATTCCAGTAGTTATCTGGAATATTTTTCATTTCTTTATTATTCTAAATATAATGGAAAGTTTACATTCAATGGCTGTATTTTGATGTATAAAAGAAATCAAAAATTTTATTAATTTAGAGATTGATTATCTTGAATTTTGTGGGAATGAATTAATTTTGTCGGTCATAAATTGTTTATAAGATTGAAGTTGCAACCATGCAGTCCTATTTAAGTCATAATGTGTTATCAGATATTCTAGTGTAGTTAAGTTGATTTCTTGTAAGAATTGAAACCAAAAATTAAGATTTGTTTCCTTCAATGAGAAGATATTAGATTGGATGAGGTGGTAACATCCTTTGTATATGCAATAGGAAACAAAATGAATATCCAATATTTGCAAATCATATTTTTATATATGCAATTTCAAAAATCTTTTAATAAAAGTTTCAAATAATGAGTTAGATTATTAGGAAATTTATTTAGAGAAAAATATTTTTAAATATCTATATAAAAAGGATTATTTAGAATTAGAAGTTTATTGGAACTAATTCTCTCATTTGTATCAAAACAAAGAATTTCTTGAAATTTCTTCCATTTAGCTGAATAATTTTCATTTATTAACAATAAGGTCTTAATCACTGAAGAGAAATAGTATAGTTCTATATCTGGAAAGCTTATACCTTCAAAAGACCAATCTCTCATATGATGTGTGATGGATAACCTAGGTTTATTTGGTTGCCACAAACATTTCAAAATCAATGTGCTAAATTCTTTAATTAGCATTTTTACAGGTGTTAGCAATATAGACTGAATAATGGGGAGTATCTTGGGCAAGATGATCATTTTGATAATTGAAAGTTTTTATCCATTGTAAATAAGAGATGTTTCCATTTATTTGATTATTAATAGAGGAGATGCAATTAGTATAATTTAATTTTATTATCTTCTATATCGTCTGTTAATGTAATGCCTAAGTATTTTAAGCATTCTGTTTTAACTAAGTATTTAATATATTTCTGATTCCAAAGATTAGTATTTGAGGTGATGGGGAGTATTTTTGTTTTATCATTAAAAACTAAACCTGATTTCTTCTGAAACAATTCCATAAGATCAAATATAGCTTGTAAGGTTGTATCGATTCCTTCAATGGTTAGAAGAATATCATCTGCAAAGAATTGCACTTTAGAAGTTGTCTCTGTGTTCAGGCTAATTCCCCCAATATTTGGATTCATTCTTATATAATTAGCTAGTCATTCCATTAAGATGGTAAATAGCAAGGGAGAGACAGGACAACCCTGTTTAGTTCCTTTATGTATCAGAATATTTGCTGATAAATATGAGCCAATCTTGATATACGCATGACTACCATTATATAGGTGGGAAATTAAATTAATGAATTTATCAGAGAAATTATATGTTTCTAAAATAAGAAATAAATAATTTCAATTAACAGAATCGAAGACAGAATTTATGTCCAAACTTAATAAAGTTAAATTCTCCTTGGATTCAGTTGGATGATCAATGATGGTTAATACCATTTTAATACTGTGGAATGTATTTCTATTTAAAAATAAAACCTGTTTGATCCTCATTATCCAGTCCAGGAAGGAAGGAATTTCTTAAGTCTGTTGTTGTAGATAGACAAAAAATTTTATAGTCAACATTTAAAAGTGATATTGGCCTATATGAAGAACATTTAGATGGATCGTTATCCCTTTTTCAAAATAGGGGAGATTAGAGTATATTTCCAAGAGGGAGGGATAGTAAACAGTTCTTGATATTGAGAAAAAAACTTGATGTAGTAAAATAAGAAGTTATGTACCTACCATAACGTTCCATGTTAGTTGTCTTCTCTCGCCTTCTTTCTTGCTTGATGGGTTCGGAGCCGATCCCTCGGCTCCGACTCGGCACTTGCTAAGCTCGAGAGTCACTTTTACCAGCTCGAGGCAGCCCCATATCCCATGATGCAAGGCGGTAAGTACCCAGATCTCGTTTGCTGACAAAGGGCAATAGCACCAAGCATAAAATACTTCCCAAAGGAAGAAAGAAACTTACAGATGGAAAAAGGACCAGGTCTGAATGGTCTTTAGCATAACAGTTTCTTATACAAGGTCTGTCCAGGCCAGGGGAAGGAGGGAGGGTCAAGAAAGAAGGCAGAGAAGACAACTAACATGGAACGTTATGGTAGGTACATAACTTCTTAATGTTAAGTTGTCAATCTCGCCTTCATTCTTGCTTGATGGGACCGCCCCTAGCACCTCTATCCTGGGTGGCTCAATGGAACAAACTCTTGAGGACTGTAGAGCCAAAACTGGCTCTGTCCCTGGAGGCCAAGTCCAATTTGTAATGGGAAACAAGTGTGAGAAGTAGTCCAAGTGGCGCTGCACAAATAGTGTCCAAAGGAAGTCTAGCTTGAAAAGCTGTAGAAGTAGCTAAGCTCCTAGTTGAATGTGCTTTAGGTTTTGAGCACAGCTGTTTTCCCCTGAGCGTATAAATTTCAGAGATGACCGAAGAAAGCCATCTGGACAAAGTCACTTTAGAAACAGGAAGGCCTTTTTATTATCCGCATAGGAAACAAAAAGTTGATCAGATTTTCTAAACTTTTTTGTTCTGTCCAAATAATATCTAAGTTGACGGTGGACATCAAGATAATGTAGCTTTTGTTCAGCTCTATCTGAATAGTTAGGGAAAAATACCGGAGATCAATGGATTGACTCAAATTGTTCTTTGAAGCGACCTTAGGTAAAAAGGTTGGGTTAGTTCTCAAAGATACTCTGTCTTTGTGAAAAACCAAATAGGGGGGTCGAACCGAAAGAGCATGAAGTTCAGACACCCTCCTGGCAGATGTAATAGCCACTAGGAATAACGTTTTCCAAGAAAGATATTTCAGGACAGAAGAAACAGCTTGCTCGAAGGGGGGAAGAATCAAGGATGTCAGCACTAAATTTAGATCCCACTGAGGAGGAGGATTCCTGATTGGAGGCTTTAGTAGGAAAATTCCTTTCAAGAAGGCCCTGCAGAGCCTATGGGACATAATATTATGATCTGCTATCCCGACATGAAAATTGGAAATAGCAGCCAATTGAACTCTGACTGTGGAAGAAGAGGAGCCTGCATGAAAAATCTCTGCTAAGAAATCCAGGACTGCCTGAACAGGGAAGTAAAGGATCAATATTTTGGGCCTTAGCCCAATAAGAGAAACGCTTCCATTTGCTTGTATAAATCCTCCTGGTAGAGGATTTTATGGTTACTATGATGTCTCTAACTGGGTTAGAGATCAAAGGAAGCCTGGCTAAGGAAGGAAGAGGAGCAACCATGCTGTGAGGTTGAGAGAAGGGATTGACCGGTGCAGCTGACCCGATTGGTGAATCAGAAGATCTGGCACTGGGTCCAGATGCCACGGCTGCACCAAAAGGTGATGATGGAGGAACGGGAACCAAACTTGTCGAGGCCAGTAAGGGGCAATGAGAATCAATTTGGCTCTCAAAACGGTAGCTTTCTGGATCACCTGAGGGATCAGAGGAAATGGAGGGAAGGCATAAAGAAGTCCCTGGGGCCAATCCTGGGTCAGAGCATCTCTGGGGGGATGGCCTGATAGAGGGAAGAGGCAGAAGAAGTCTGGACATTTGCTGTTTTGGGGAGTAGCAAAAAGATCGCAACATGGACGACCCCATTCCAGAAAAATCTCTTCCGCTATAGATTGCTTGAGAGACCACTCGTGAGGCATGAGGATAGCTCTGCTCAATCTGTCCGCTATAATGTTGGTTTTCCCAGGGATATGCGTTGCTACCAGAAACCGATGAGAGGAGATCGCCCATTGCCATAGTCTGAGCGCTTCGACACAAGGGGTAGGACTTGGTTCCGCCCTGTTTGTTGATATACCAAACTACAGACATGTTGTCTGTGTGGACTGCAATTGTCCCTACGGGAAGAAAGTCGTTGAGGGCTTGCAACGTTAAAAGCACTGCTCTCATCTCCAGGACATTTATGTGCAGATGGTACTCGAACGGCTGCCACGCCCCATGAACCATCCTGCCCTGATAATGACCCCCACCCGATCAGGAGGCATCCGTGGTGACAGTGGCTATCGGGATGGGGTACAAAGTACCTGCCTTGGTGAACCTGAGACGATGTGATCCACCAAGCAAGATGCTCTTTGCATGTCTGTGTCACCAGAATCTGGTGACGATTGAAGTTGCTGGTATGACCACTGTGTGAACAGCATCCACTGAAGAAGGCGCATGTAGAATCGAGCCAGGGAAGAAGAGTAATGGCCGCAGCCATGAGACCTAATACCTTTAGAACCATTCTGGCCTGTATTTTCTTGCTGGCCAGAATGATCCTGACATGAGTCTGAATGTCTGAAACTCTTTGTTCTGTAAGGGTAGCTGACATCCGAACAGTGTTTAAGTTTGCCTATGAAGGTAATAGACTGGCAGGGCGATAAGGATGACTTTTCAAGTTGATCGAGATGCCCAAATGAGAACAAAGGTCTATTGTGTAATCCCTGGCTTGTATAAGCTGATGCCTGGTGGTGGCTGACAGGAGCCAGTCGTCGAGATACGGAAACACCTGGAATCCTTGACGTCTCAGGTGAGCCGTGACCACTGCCATGCATTTGGTGAACACTCTGGGGGCTGTAGTGAGACCAAAGGGCAGGGCTCTGAACTGGAACCCCAGCCGAAAGCGGAGAAATCTCCTGGAGCGACTGTGAATTTTGATGTGATAGTACGATCCTGAAGATCTATTGAGCACATCCAGTTGTCCTTCTGTAAGAAGGGCAGAATTGACTGAAGAGTGACCATTCGGAATCTTGTCTTCCTGACAGACTTGTTGAGTCTGCTGAGATCCAATATTGGTCTCCAGTCTCCTGTCTTTTGGGGACCAAAAGAACCTTGAGTAGATTCCGGCTCTGAATGGTCTATTGTAACTGGCTGAATGGCTCTTTTTTGCAGTAGTTTTGAGATTTCTGACTCTGCAATCTCCCTTAGACGGGTGGTACATCTGGAAGGGAACTTGAGGGAAGGGACTTTCCTCGAAAGGAATTATGTAACCCTTGGATATGATCGACTGTACCCATCTGTCTTGAGTGAGGGAATGCCAGGCTTCTGGGTACAGTGATAATCTTCCCGACTGCCTCCAAGGAGGGACAGCCGGGCAACACCTCAGGGATGCTGAAAGGGCTTGTCAGAGAGAGGCTCCCTGTTTCCCTGGTTCTTCGGACCCCTCTGCCTCTAGAGCAGCGTCTATTGTTGTTACCCCCTCTGCCTCTAGGGGTAAACTGACCACGTGAATCCGGCGAGACTCCTTGGGATTTACGGAACCACATCTTCCCGCCCTTCTGTCCTTTGGGATAAGGTCTAGAAGGGGTGGAAAAACGGACTCCAACAGCAGAAAGAGTCTTGCCGTCCTGCTCGCACCTGGTCAAGGTTTCCTTCACCTGAGGGCCAAACAAAGCTGACCCATCAAAGGGAGAATTTGTGAAGGACGCCTTAAAGGGACCCGAAAAATCACATAGCCGCATCCAGGCTTGGCGCATAAGAGCCACACCTGTACCTGCGGCTCTACTCGCTCCATCCGCAGCATAAGATATTAGCCGCATGGAGGAGTTTGCAATGGAATTGAGGGTTCCTAGCTGCGAAGCAATTTTTCTTGAGCCCCTGCAGCTGTAGGATCCTGAACTACTTCTCCCAGCTCCTTCAGGATATCTCTGGAGTCTGGTGAAGTGACATAGATAATTCAGCGAACGCATAGCAAAGGTCGCTGAGGAAAACATCCACTTACTGCATCCTATCCATGGTCCTAGAGTCCTTATTAGGAGGATGGACGGCACGGAAGGATCTGCAAGTTCCTTTTGGTGGCCGCAGCCACCACCATGGCATCAGCGGGACACCCTTAGTAAGGAATTGTTTGTCACTCGGGGCAGTGATAAATTTTGAAGGCCTCCTAGGGACTGGCTCTACAGAGTCAGGAGCTGCCCACGCCTTCGTGCAATAACCTGCATAAGGGGTCGAAGGCGGAGACACCCAGGAGGTGGAGGGCCGAGATCCAAACGCCTCTAGGTATACTGACTCATCCTCAGAGGGATTGTTGGTGGGCCAGTTTCCCTCTGTTTCAGAAGTTCTAGGATGTCTGAGAAGGAGACATCCTCAGAGGGGATCTAGGGATCCCTCTGACTCATCAAAGTCAGTATCCAAGTGACAGACTCGGGGAGTCTACATGCTTCCTCTTACAAGTCCTCTTCCTAGGAGGATCTCCCAAACATCAGGAGAATCCTCGGAAGAGGGGGAAATTCCCAATGGGCAAACCTGAGGCGGAGGATCTCTGGGTCCTGTAGCAAGAGAAGTGGCAGAGATGTCAACAGGTACTATAGAGGGAGGAGCTACGGGAACAGACTGCTGACTGATACCAGTGGCCAGTACACTCTTCATCACCTCGAATGCTCCCGTGCCAGGCAGGTCCGAGAGAACCCGCTCAAGAGCTAGGAACCCAGGGACCACCGAAGGGAAGTCTCCGAGGCAGATGTCGGAGCCGAGCCCACCAAGGCCGAGGCTCCAAGGGGAAGAGCGGGTTCGGACAAGGGTCCGATGCCACTCACCCCTCGGAGGAGACCATGGAAGCCCGACCACCGAATCCCTCTAAGGAAGGTCTCAAGAGGAGATAAGAGTAGAGGCTGAAGGAACAGAAGGGGGTATCCGTCCTCCAGCCGTAGCAGTAACCATTCGAAGACTCCAACTCCAAGCTCTGGGGTAGAGTTGAAGGAGGAACTGTAATGGGTGTGGACCAACAGTCGCCTATTGAGACGGACTGTGTAACATTTGGGCCAGTACCTGTGACTTAAGTAATCTACTGACCACTCTCTCAAGGTCATGATCTGACAGTCTGGAAGATCTTGAAGATCGGCTCCGATGGCTCCGCCCGATAGAAGAGGTGAAGCCGAGCCGAAAGTATCGGCTCCAAGGAAGGAGACCTCGATCTCTTCCTGGAAAGAGCCATCGGAGCCGATACTATAGATCCTGTCGGAGCCGACCTCTCGGAGCCGACAGGACGCCTCGATGTATCGGCTCCAGCCGGAGCCGATACAGCCACCAAAGTAACGGTGTCGGAGCCGATCGGAGCCGACACCGATGCCTGTGCCACATGGGTGTCGGAACCAATCGGAGCCGACATCGAAGTGGGCACTACAGACTCGGCACTGATAGCCATCGGCGCCGAAGGCTTTGTTAAGCTAGAATCGGCTCCAGCCGGAGCCGATCTCGACTCGGAACGAGTCGGAGCCGAGCCCACAGGCTTAGATACAGAAGCCTGGGCCTTGGAAGATTTTGCTGATTTTGGTGGAGCCGACTTAGCCGGAGAGCCCTCCGGCTTAAGAAGGCCCCTAAGTATCAGCTTATTCTCTCCTGCAGGACTCTCTGGCTGAAGGAATGACAAATAGCACAGGAGTCCTGCAGGTGAAGAGGGCCCAGACAATACAGGCAAGAAGTGTGACCGTCTGTCAGAGACATCTTCTGACAGCACGAGTCACACTTCTTAAAACCTGAGACCCTCTCCTTTGCCATGGTGCTGAAAAAACACACACACACACACCAGTCAAAATTAACTTAAATAAAATACCAAAAGGTATTCTATAAAACTAACACACACACCCTAACAGGGGGGGGATGGGATAGGGAAAAGTTTGACTAACAAAAATTAAAGGAGACAGGGATTTTCTGTCAGAAAGAGTACAAAATAAACTTAAAACTATCAATAAAAGGTTTTTTACTAAAAGGGGCTTAAATCTCACAAAAGTGAATAACTTACCAGGAGCTGGTAAAAAGAAGACCTCCTAAGCGAAGCGGCAAACGAGATCTGGGTACTTACCGCCTTGCATCATGGGATATGGGGCTGCCTCGAGCTGGTAAAAGTGACTCTTGAGCTTAGCAAGTGCCGAGTCGGAGCCGAGGGATCGGCTCCGAACCCATCAAGCAAGAATGAAGGCGAGATTGACAACTTAACATTAAGTGATTCACTGGGGAATAATTGATATTGTTCTGTATTGATTCCATCATTACCTGGGGCCTTATTTTGTTTTATGTTATTAATTTGACTTTTGATCTCTGAAAGTGAGATTGGTTTATCTAATCCATTAATTTGCTGTTCCATTAATTTATTATTTTTAGTGTATTTCTTAATAAAGGAACTTACCTTTGCTTTAGAATCTAGTATGTTTGGATTTTGATTAATCTTGATAAAATAATTTCTAAATTCCATTACTATATCTCCTAAGTCTGTTAGTATCCTCTATTTTTATCAATATAAATCTCTTTAATATGATATATTTTATTTAGCCTCTTAGTTTTGATAGTAGGTTTCTTAAGTGATTTAGGATTAATAGAAAAGTTTATGAATTTAAAATTTTTTCTAAGTTGATCTTGGTCTTATGATTCAGGATTTCTAAGTACTTATTATTCAAGGTATTGATTTTCTCAGTCTTACTGGATTTGGTTGTCTGTTTTTGTAATTTAACTTTATAATTTTTTTCTTGAAGAACTTTTAATTCTTTTTCCCAGAACTTTTTTTTTGTTGATGTACCAATTAATTATTCTCCCATATAGATATGATTTTAGGGCATCCCAGATATAGATGACAGATGTACCTTCAATATTATTAAGTTTAATAATTATTTTTGTTTCAGAGGTAGAAAAATCTTTAAAATCAGATAAAGTAGTCAGATATGCAGGTATTCTTTTAATTTGAGGATACCAGAACACAGAAGCAACTCAAATGTTATTGCATTATGATCAGATAGTGGGCATGAATGAACTTTGACTTTATTTAAATTATTGATTAGTTGATTTGAAATGTAGATTCTATCACTTCTAGAGTATGTGCCATGTCTTGGTGAGAAGTATGTGTAAAAAAGTGACTTTGAGTCTGCAAAATCATTGATGTCCCTTATATGAAATGATTCAGCAAATTCAATTAAGTTTTTCGCTGGTGATGTTATAATCATCTTCCTAAAAGCAGTAGAGTCTTTCTCATTTACTATACAATTGAATTATCCAGCAAATATGATATTTCCTTTAGAGAAATGTACTACTTGATCTAAATGTTGTTTGACTGTATGAGAACCTATCCCAGGAATCCAATATACATTAATGAATGTGTATATTTTTTCATTAAGTTCTAGGGTAACAGCATATAGCATACTTTTATCATTGTTATAAGTGTCTAATATTCTAGAAATTGGAAGAGTTATTCCACAAAATAGCAGCACCTCTTTTTTTGTTGAAGATGCAAACTAGATTGTACTGTATATTTCCTATTATTAAGTTTATCTATATCTTCGTTTAATAAATGTGTTTCTTGTAAAAAGAAAACATTAGGGTTAAAAAGGTTTAGATATTTATATAGACTTCCCCTTTTGCAGCTATTATTTAATCCAGTGATATTAATAGAAATACATTTTAATGTTGGCATTTACAATAATAAGTGTATTTTCTGGTGTTATAAACCTTAGATAATTAGAAATGTTCATATACATATATATTCTTATTGTACTTATACAGAAGTTAACAGAGTTGTGATCCAAATGTTGTAAGGTTAAAATATAGGTTAAATTCTTACATGTTTTAGACACTGAAAGATAACGTATAGTAAGCATATACAAATAAACTTGAATTATATACACCCTTACCCCCTTCATGGAGTTCAAAAGACTCCTTTTTCGGAGTACTGTTTGAATCAACCACCCCCTCACTAACAATAGTTAACTCCTCCCCACCACAGCAAATGATTAGTAATATTGATTTGAGACAAAATTTATATAGTATTAATATAGTGCACGTGTCTCGTAAATTAAGGTATTAAAGATTTAAAGTTTGAGATAAATGCTTGTTCCTCATAAACAATACAAATATAAAGTGTTCATATGCTAGTGTAGTGCAGATGAAACAAATTATTACTGAATGTAACAGAATGTATACCGAGATAAGTATCTATGATAACCAGAGCAAGACATCCTTTCTAAATAGCACAAATGAACTTAGGATGCTGTTATATTTGCATATTTAATTATTCTTTTAAATATGTATCACAGAACTGAACATAGGAAATAACCAATGAATACATTCCTATATAGCAATACAAAGTGAAATCTCAGGCCCTACACATCATTCATATGTTGCAGCTTCTCACCTTTTAAGTTCATAAACATTTTGGCATTTTAAATAGGAAAGTTAATAAATTACAAAGCTTCCTAGAAGTCAGTACTGTAACAGTCCATGTAATGAATTTAAAGTTCTGTATAGATATGGTGTACCAGTTCTGAAGTATATATAGTACTACATTTATATTCATTTACAATGATAGAGCTCAGACGATAAGTGTTGTTAAATCTAATGAGTTACCTAGGAGTTTGTAATGAGAGCTCTAATAAAATTTCCACTATAATATGTGTTTAGGGTAATACATGTAGACCAACACTGTTTTCTTTTCCTATCTTTTATTGTATTTATATATTGCGATGTGTATTCCAAAGGATGACTGAAAACATGGAGACCAAAAATGTTCCAATATTAACTTGTAGCTAAAACATAAGAAAAATATGCATTATGAAAAACTATGTAAAGCAAAATGAGAGTAAATAGGCTAATTATATTATAGCATATTGGTGCTTAAACAGAATCAAAGCAATCTTAAAGGTAAGCATGTGTGTAATTAGATTATTGCTATCTACATTCACAGTAGATATAGGGGGAAGAAAAACAGCTTCCTTATCATATTTCTTCTTTCACCTTATATTCATTCTCTCCATTATATTCCTTCCCTCCCTTTCTTCTCTCTATACAGTTCAGAGAGAAGTTAGAAATATCAAGTGGAAATCAAAAGAGAAGAATACAGGGGGGAAAAAAGGTGTTTATAATGGTAATGCTTGAAATTAGAAGGTTTAAATCTAATGCCAATACAACTAAAATATTACCATTGAGTAAAGTACTTTTCTTTTCTTTTTTCTCCTTTTGAATGCATGTGTTCCTACACGTTCCTGGGAATAATTGGTCCTTCTGAATGACTAGAAAAGATGGAGTGAAGTTATATGAATTTATTGCAAACTAGAGATCAATAATTCTATTTTGGGGAGATGGCACTCCATTTACCCCCACCCCATATTTTTTTTTAAATAGAAAGTGGGGAGTTGGGAGGGGCACTAGACTCACAAACAAGTGAAATTAACAAAAAAAAATAGGTAAGAAAATAGGTAAGTGATATACCTGCTGGCACAATGACTATACATGTGTACTGTCACCAGGAAACTACCACTCTTTCAATCTTCCAAAGCTATTAGTATGATGCAGCAGCCTTAAAACTACATTGCCCGTGAAATGTTTTGACATCTGTGCAGGTAAACTACTGGGGCCAGGTGTTCTCCATTACTGCCACTAATTTCTTTTGACAAAAAAAATACTGGTTTGGTTGAGTTCATTTTTTTTTTCTTTCAGATGGGTAACCTTAACACAATTACTGAGAAAGATGTATTGTGCAGCTTGGATGATGGACAGCATCATTCACTGATACAGTATAATTTAAAGCAGTGAGTATACCCACTACTACCTTCCTGTATATTGCTTGTTTCACAATGGTATGCGCTGTGCTCAGTCTACCATATAAGGCATCCTGCTTCTGACCACTGCATCTGTCAGCAATATAGCAAAAACACAAAGTATACTAAAGATAGTTATGAAGTGCAGGCAGTATTTCTGAATGAGGGGATCCATACTTTTCTCCCCATTAATCACCATGGGGGCAATCTGTTTCCATCTTTAATGTTAAGCTGAATTTTGTCTTTGTGGAAACTTCCAAGTTTTTTCATCACCGGAGAAAGAGGCCAAAAATTACTTTTTCTTATTTTTCTCATGCAACTTCTTTTTTGTCATTTTTTTTCATTATGCTTTCAAATGCCTTCAGTCATTTTGACTATACCTGCGTCAGACTTTTTTGTTCAAGTTCCTCACGTTTCTCTCCCAAATTTACCATTTCTTTTATAACTTCTGCATCTGCTTTCACAAAAGAAAGGAAATATAAAGTCATGCTATTTTGTAACTTTGTTACATTTTCTAGTGTTCACCATTATCAGAATCATATAATACAGAAAGCACACTTTTACTGTAAGTTTTATAGGGTTATTTGTCTACCATCTACCCCAAGCAAAGGGTGCAGTCATTACACATTCAATAGCACCCCAGTTTAACTCCAGCAACTATTTTTCTCATTAAGAAAAAGAGTAAGCTTTAGTAACATCTACCAACATTGAAATACTAATGAATGAAAAACACACCGAAGTAAAGGGTCTATGTTATATATTCGAACTTTCAAAATATCGAATACCATATGTTTGAGACCATATGGTCGATATTTGAAAGTTCGAATATATAATAAAAAAAAAAAAAAAAAAAGAAACAGAAAAACATAACTTAACAGTGCGAGCAGGGGGGGGCAAGCCCCCCTGCACCTCCCACATCCCCCCTACTTAAATATACCAACTCCGAGACTGCACTTCAGTGCAGAAAAGGGAAATTCTCCCACTCTGCATTGTACGGTGCCGTTAAAGTCAATCTTCGAACACCTGAAATGTCGATCATATGGTCTCGACATTTCAAGCGTTCGTTTATTTGACATAGACCAGAAGTAGGGTAAACTTTTAGTTATGTACTCACCATAACTTCAGATGTTTGGGATCCATCTCGCCTACATTCTGAACTGATGGGTTCGGAGCCGATCCCTCGGCTCCGACTCGGCACGCTTATGCTATAGAGCAAGGCCTCTAATTGGCTGAGCTATCTTTATCCCAGGATGCACCACCACTAATCCCCCAGATCTTGTTTGTCCGCATTCATGCACACATGCACAACTTGGTTATATAACATTGTTAGATGTTTCAAGATGAAACAACAGGATTCGGACCTTCTGATATCCTCTGATCTCCAAGGAAGGGGGAAGGAGGGTGGGTTATTAGGAATGTAGCGAGATGGATCCCAAACATCTGAAGTTATGGTGAGTACATAACTAAAAGATGTTATGTGATCCTATCTCGCCTACATTCTGAACTGATGGGACAGCGTCCCTAGCACCTAAATCCCGGGTGGCTCATTGGAAAACACTCCTGAGCACTGTGGAACCAAATGAAGCTCGTCCTCTAGATGCCACATCAAATTTGTAGTGGGAAATGAAGGTGTGCGGGGAAGACCATGTAGCCGCCGCACAAATGTCACTAATAGCAAGCTTAGAGTGAAATGCTACTGAAGTAGCCATAGCCCTTGTAGAATGAGCCTTGACAGAGGTGGTAAGCTCTTTGTTAGAATAAATATAAGCTTGAGTAATACAGTCCCTGATCCATTTGGCAATAGTGACCTTTGTGACAGCGTTGCCCAATTTGTTATCTGCAAAGGATACAAACAACTGATCTGTTTTCCTTGTTTGTTTGGTCCTGTCTAAATAAAAACGTAACTGTCTGTGGACATCTAGTGTGTGGAATATAAACTCCGCTTTGTTAGAGTATTTTGGGAAAAAAACTGGAAACTCTAATGATTGTTGTAAGCATAAAGTAGAACAAACTTTAGGAACAAAGGAAGGATTTGGTCTGAGGGATACTCTGTCTTTATGAAAAACCAAGTATGGGGGTTTCACTGACAAAGCTTGAAGCTCTGAAACTCTTCTGGCCAAAGTAATCACCACCAGAAAGGCTGTCTTCCATGATAGAAACTTTAGATCACAGGTAGCTGCCGGTTCAAAGGGGAAAGAAGTCAAGGCGCGTAACACTATATCGAGATCCCATGGAGGTGCAGGATGAGAAATCGGAGGTCTTAATAGAGCAGCACCTTTCAAGAAGGTCTTACACAATCTGTTGCTCATTAAAGGTGGATCTATGGATTCGTGAAAATTAGAAATTGCTGCCAATTGTACTTTGATGGTAGAAACTGAAGAGCCTTGATTGAAAAGAGAGGTCAGAAATTTTAGTACTTCTGCCATGGGAATAGAAATGGGGTCCAGGCCTCGGAGTTGAGCCCAAATAGCAAACCTTTTCCATTTGCTAGAATACAGTTTCTTTGTAGCAGACTTATGGGCCGAAGATAATATGTGCACAACATCTGGATCCAATGTATGACTCCTGACTATCGTCGGAAGAGGAGGAGCCAGGCCGTCAATTTTAAGGTGTGTAGGGACTGGTGGAATAGTCCCAACTGATGAACCAGTAGGTCTGGGACCTGGTCCAGGAACCATGCACCTTCCAGAGCATGTTTCCGAAGATAGGGGAACCACACTTGACGAGGCCAGTAAGGAGCAATTAAGATCATTTTGCTCCCCAAGAGAGATGCCTTTTGAATCACCCTGGGGAGGAGAGGAACTGGAGGGAAGGCATAAATCAAGCTGGTGGGCCAAGGATGGACTAATGCGTCCATGGGGCTCTTCCCCGGAGCCGGGGTTAGGGAGAAGAATTCTTTGCACTTCGCATTCAGAGGAGTCGCGAAGAGGTCGCAACACGGAACTCCCCATTCGCTGAAAATCTGACTTGCAACTGTCATATTCAGAGACCATTCGTGAGGAGAGAGGATGGTTCTGCTCAATCTGTCGGCTATGACATTGGACTTGCCCGGTATGTGAGTAGCCACTAGGAAACGTTTGGTCGAGACTGCCCATTCCCAAACTCTCATGGCTTCTCTGCAAAGAGGATAGGATCTGGTTCCTCCCTGTTTGTTCAGGTACCAGACAACTGACATGTTGTCTGAGTGAACAGCAATTACGCCCTGAGGGAGATAATCATGACGGGCTTGAAGGGACAGGAGTACTGCCCTCATTTCTAGGATGTTGATATGAAGAAGAGTCTCTTCCGGGTGCCATTTGCCTTGGACTGACCTGCCCAGGGAATGCCCCCCCCCCACCCCATCTGGGAGGCGTCCGTGGTCAAAGTGGCCGCTGGAGTAGGAAAAACAAAGGGTCGTGCCTGATCCAAATTGGAGGGCACTAGCCACCAGCGAAGGTCCCGTTTGCAAGATTCCGTGATCCATATGAGGTGACTGAGAGGGAGTTCCTGAAAGGACCACTGAGCTGAAAGAAGCCACTGGAGGATTCTCATGTGCAACCTTGCCAAGGGGACTAGAAGAACCGTGGCAGACATGGATCCCAATAGCTGCAGGACCATTCTGGCTGGGGCTTTGGACCTGGGAAGTAAGACTCGAACTTGATTTTGTATGGTTTGAATTCTGTCTGTAGGTAGATAGACCCGCATTTGGTTTGAGTCTATCTCTACCCCTATGAATCTTATTCGTTGAGATGGCCGCAGCACAGACTTTGGCCAATTGAAGGTGATTCCAAGGGAATTGCCCAGTGATATAGTGGCTTGTAGGCTCCAGAAGTAGATGCTTGGAGGTGGCAGTTAGGAGCCAGTCGTCTAGATACGGAAACACCTGGAATCCTAGACTTCTCAGGTGAGCAGTCACTACTGCCAAGCACTTGGTGAACACCCTGGGGGCTGTGGTGAGACCAAAGGGCAGTGCACGGAACTGAAAATGACTGCCTCCTAGGCTGAAGCGCAGATGTCTCCTGGACGCTTGATGTATCATGATATGATAATACGCGTCCTTGAGATCTATGGAGCACATCCAAACACCTTTCTCCAGCAATGGGAGAATGGTTTGTAGAGTGACCATTCGGAACTTGGACTTTCTGACTGAACGGTTTAGTATACTGAGGTCCAAAATGGGCCACAAGTCCCCGGTCTTTTTTGGCACCAAAAAGAATCTTGAGTAAGTCCCTAATCCGATCTGGTCTGCGGGGACCGGTTGGATGACTCCTTTTTGCAGCAGTTTTGAAACTTCTGAGGCTGCGATATCCCGTTGACTGGGTGGCGGGTCCGGGATTTTCCTGGACTGAGGGGGGGTGAGAGAATGGGATGGAGTAACCTCCGGCGATAATCCGAAGCACCCATTGGTCCTGAGTGATCCCTTCCCAGGCCTTCAGGTGCTTCGAGAAACGACCCCCGACTGGCTCCGGAGCAGCACAGCCGGGCAATCCCTCAGGGACTATGAAAGGCTGAAGAGCCACGAAAGGACTCGCGGTCTCCAGTGTTGCGAGGGCCTCTGCCGCCTCTGGGACGGCGTCTTCCGGATGAATTTCCCCCTCCTCTGCCTCTGGAAGGGGAACCTTCCTGCTGAGGGGGGTAAGGCTTCTGAGATCTACGGAACCACATTTTCCCTCCTCTTTTAGCCTTGGGATAAGGCCGAAAGGGAGTGGAAAATCGTGCCCCTACGGCAGTCAGAGTCTTACCCTCCTGCTCACAGCGGGTTAGTGTGTCTTTTACCTTGGGTCCAAACAGGGAGGACCCATCAAAGGGGGCGTCGGCAAATGAAGACTTAAACGCCTCCGCGAAATGACACAGGCGGAGCCAGGCTTGTCTCCATAGAGCAATGCCTGTACCCGCTGCTCTACTCGCTCCTTCGGCCGCATACGAAATGAGCCTCATGGACGAGTTTGAAATGGACGACATTGTAGCCAGCTGAGAGCCAACCGTCTGGGCCAGCTCCTCAGGCAGGTTACCCAAGAGGGTATCGGATAGCTCCTTAATCAGATCCCTCTGAAATCTGGTAAAGTGTGTCAGGTAGTTCAAGGACCTCAGTGTAAAGGCCGCTGAACTAAGGGTGCGCTTTCCGTAACGATCCATGCTCCTAGACTCCTTATTAGGAGGATGGACGGACGTAGAAGCCTCTGCTATGTCTTGCTGGGTAGCAGATGCCACCACCAAAGCATCTACAGCCACACCTTTAATAAGGAACTCTCTATCAGGAGGCGCCGAGAGAAATTTGTTCGGACGAGCAGGCACCGGTTCCACAGAGTCTGGGTGTTCCCACGCCCTTCGACAGATCAAATCCAAGAGCTCGTCGAAGGGCGGAGACACCCAGGAGGTGGAGGGCTGAGCCACGAAGGCCTTCAGGAACACCGACTCATCAGCAGAGGGAGGTTTGGACTGCCAGTCGCCTCGCTGTTTTAGGGCTTCTAGGATGTCTGCAAAGGAGACATCATCCGAGGACGACTTAGGGGACCCCTCTGCATCATCGAGATCAGTGTCAGATGTCAAAGACTCATCAGGGGAGTCAACGTGCTTCCTCTTGCACGTCCTTTTCCTGGGGGGTTCTTCCGAAGAGGCTTCAGAAGGACCTCCAGGAGGGGGAGAAACCCCAGCGGGGGTAACCTGAGGCCCAGGGGCTCCGCTGTCTAAAGACAGGGGGACTGCCAACGACCCAGTCTCCGTATGCAGGGAGGTAGCTGGGGAAACCATGGAGGTAGCCAAGGAAGATTTGGCTAAAGCGCTCCTCGTAGCCCTGAAGGCGGGACCACCAGAATCCTGGGAGGGTCCCACCTCCGTGGCCACGACAGTGGACGGTACTCCCGCCGCCGACGCACCAAGAGGGAGACTTGGGACCGAAAGCATCAATTCCGAAGCCTCCCCCCAGGGCCGAAGGAAGAAGTCCGTGTACTGAACTCCGACCCAAGAGCCGGAGTTGGAACAAGTGTCGGGCCCGACCCTAACACCTCCACAGGTTCCACCAGCACTGGCTCCAATGGTGCCGAAGCTGTTGGAGGAGGAACCACAGTAGGGGAGTGGACCATCGGCTCCGAAGCCAACTGGGCTGGAGCCGAAACCAGCTTTTGGAACACCGGAGACTGGAAGAGTCGAAGGAGCACCCTGTCGATGTCCGAATCAGACATCCTGGATGATCTAGAGGATACCGATCGGGCCCAAACCGATTTCTCCATCGGCTCCGAATGGCTCGGGGACCGGCTCCGAAAGGACTCAACAACTATCGGCTCCGAAGAAAGTTTCAAGGAAATTTCCCTCGGTGCCGATAAGGACTTCGGCTCCGAGGGGGAAGAGTCTGAGCCGGTAACCCTTATCGGCTCCAATATCAGTGGAGCCGATGAGGGTGACCCGCCTCTCGATGTCCCAGACCTCGGCTCCGAAACCAGAGGGGTCGAGGCTGGAGGCATCGAGGCAGACCGTTCCGACCTCGGCTCCGAAGTCCGTGGAGCCGATGGAGAAGTCTGCTTAGCTTTTTTAGCAGTCGGTTCCGACTGACTGGTCGGAGCCGACGCTTTCTTCTTTTTAGAAGGAGACGGAGAGGAAGATAAAGCCTCCTCGAAGGAAGGCTTGATTAATCCCTTGAGGATTAATTTGTTTTTCCTCTCCTGGAGGACTCTAGAAGAGAACGCGTGGTACACACTGCACGACTCTTGTAGGTGTTTAGCACCTAAGCAATAGACGCACGAGGAGTGGTCGTCCGTTATGGACATTTTAAACCCACACCTCGTGCATTTCTTAAACCCGGAGGGTTTGTGTTCTTTAGACATAACTATCTAAGTGGAAAAACACTACACTTAGTTAAATACAACAAGTTTTAACAAATACGAAGTTTAACAAATAAAACCACAATATATATATATATATATTTTTTTTTTTAACTAAACAGTTAGTAAACAAAAACGAGATAAAGAGAGTCAAGACCCTCTAACTTAAACGGGTACTTGACCCAAGAAGATACACAGACAGCAAAGTAACAGGGGAAGGCCCCTCTAACTAAAACGGGAAACCTTCCCTGACTAAAAAAATCACGAATTTTCCAACAAAAATTCACCAATCACACCAATATACAACAATAGCTGTTAAAACAGCTTTTGGGTTCAAAATAAGGAAATTTGTGACAGGAAAAAGCCTAATAAATAGTACTTAGCCCAGCCAATGTTGAGACCACGTCTAAGCTTGTTAGCGGCAAACGAGATCTGGGGGATTAGTGGTGGTGCATCCTGGGATAAAGATAGCTCAGCCAATTAGAGGCCTCGCTCTATAGCATAAGCGTGCCGAGTCGGAGCCGAGGGATCGGCTCCGAACCCATCAGTTCAGAATGTAGGCGAGATAGGATCACATAACATCCAGCAGTTTTAAGAGGCAAGAAGAAATAAATATGGTAGAATGCTGGTTTTGTACTAAACATGTCATAACTGATGCAGAAGGAGCCGCAGCAGCATAACACCGGTGTCTCCCTAGTGGAAGAAAATGTACAGGGAATTTATACAGAGGATTAAGGCTGTGAGCCATAGTTCTTGTGGTACAGGGTTTGAGCCTTCATTTGCTTACTGTGTGACCCTGAGCAAGTCAGTTAACCAGACACTGCTCCCAGGTCACCTCTACAAAGGTACTGTGTGACCAGTGGATCTACCTTTTTAACAAATGGGTATTATTACTATTATTACAGATTGAAAAATGTCCAGATATTGACTTATGTCAGGGAGCAGAAGCCCATACTTCATGAAAAGTGTGCAACACAATAGCACAACAATTAGTGTAGCTGTCTCACAGCAGAGTCTGCACATCCTTCTTCTGCTCATGTGGGCTTTCTGTTGGTGCTCTGTTTTCTTCTCTGAGTACCTGGTGGACATAAGGCTCCCCCAAAAAACATGAACTGGAATTAGCAGGTAATCTGAGACCGAATGAATGAAAGAAGAATGAATTAATGAATAATGTAATTAACACCACAATTGTTATCCCAAAAGGAAGGCCTACAGTCTTTCTAATCAGTTTTCTGGTATAGGATTTTTTTTCAGTAAATGATAAAATGTACACTCCTTGTTTTTTTGAAAAACTTGACATTACAACAATTCTAGACCTGAAAATTAATTATACAATATGGTACTGTAATTCTTAGACTTTGTTCCCATTACAAATACCTTAGGCAGGGAATCAAAGAATTGTACAAGCACAGAGTATTGTACTGAACAGTAGGTAACAGTACTAACAATTGCAAAATTATCAAATGTAAAATACAATTTCCATAAACCGTGCTTTTCAGCTTTCAAAAAAATGTAAATGGAAAGTCTGGATTGCCAGGTTGGGGATCCAATATATCCCCAAGTGGCTGAGGTGAAATTCTTCAAACATTTAATGCCAAGACACCAAGAAACATAATGCCAATCATTGTTTTCAACAGGAAATCACTGTTGGTGCAGTTTCTATCTGTGCACTCAGTGTTTCCCTTCTTTTGAAAGATTGCTCCCTTCTTTAAGTTGTGTGACAGTGGAGTTGGCATACTGTCTGCCCCTCTGCAAAAAACACTTATTTGTAACCTTTTACCCTTCTGTGCTTCAGGCCCTAGATGTAAGTTTTATGACACTCAGCGTTTTGCCATTTGATGCTTCACAGTAGAACTGAGGGATGGGAATCCTCTAATTCAGCATTTGTCATATTTGAATCTAGTTTCATAATGCTTGCTGCTCAAATACAAAGAAAATGCGCAAGAACAAGAGATTCTGGAGACATGCACTTCTGTATTCATGCAGAGAAAAAACTGAAATTGAAAAAATCAATTACTGGGTGGTGGAGAAAGGATATATAAGAATTCTCAAATCAACCAAAGTTTAATCAGTTTAGTCTGCATCTGTCCTTTCTTTCAGTTGCAAAATGAAGTGGTCTCAATTGCAGTAATAAGTTGCAGTATTATTTTTATAGTAAGTAAGACATAGTAGAAAATACTGCATAGCATTAAAATATACTAACTGGTTTCCTTGGGGATTGCCTGGATCCAGTATAGCGCTAGTGTTCACTGCCTGAACAAAAGTTTCTTTCTGGTGAAACTGCTTTGATTTTACAAATTTACACAATGAGGTTTGTTGCATAGTTCGGTATATCTATCTATATATATATATATATATATATATATATATATATATATATATATATATATATATTCATGTTATAGCTTTATACTGTCACAAATTAGATGGAGTTGTACCTTAAATATCCTTGTTGAGAAGCCACCATGAGAGGAGTATAACCGAGTTTATTTGGAACATCCACATTGACCTGCCTTAAAAAAAATCCACAGTTAATATTAAAAAGAAAAGATACATTTTAGATTTAAAGAAAATTCACCATAAAGACTCATATATGAAAACTCTTGCTTAGCTACATGTATAATTTAGGCATGGAAATAAGCAATATATTGTTTATTCTACTTTCTATATTTTGTTGCACATGCAAATTCAACCTCTGTCACAATTACTGTATTTATTTATTTTATTTGTTTTTATTTACTGGGTTGGTCTTGCTAGGCCAAAAAAGGCCCCTTTCAGCAGAGATCTGGGGAGAAAATCTCCACATAGTACGTAAATGAGTACAGAAGCACTTTTTAAAGGACATCTCACAACAAAAATTACAACAGAAATACATGACCATTAATTGCAAAGCAGTAAGAATACACATGATGAGCATTTACAAAGCATTAATAAAGTACAGTTGTATACACTTACAATACATGTAGATGTTTCAGTGTATTCACTGTTGCAGTCATTACATTTGGGTAATCTGCTGGCAGGTTGCCCTCAGTCGGCCTGATTAACAAAGTCTTGGGTCCTGGGATGGTTGCTGTCCCTTCTTCCATGATGTCAGGTCGTCAGGGGTATAAAACATGCAACCGACGCCATTACATCAGTTTTTCTTGCCCCAGATGTCAGGTGCCCCCCAAATATATATATATATATATATATATATATATATATATAATTTAAAACACAAAAAATATACCTCCAAACAAAAGCAAATACACTAAAAAGGCTTTTAAGCATGGTAAAAGAAAGGAGAGGTATAGCAAGAGAAAAACAGGTGGCTGGAGGGTGGGTAACCAGGACCAGTGAATACACTCGAACATCTACATTTATGGTAAGTATACACAACTGTACTATGTTCTTCGTGTTTCACTGTTGCAGTCATTACATTTGGGTAGAATCCCAAAGCTATGGTTGGGAGGATGAAGTTATACAGCATTAGGAGCAGCTATAAGGCCCTGCAGGACAGCAGTGGCAAAGCCAGCTCTGGATTTGGAGAAGAGAGGTAAATGGTAATGTTTGGTGAACATATGAACTGAGCTACAGGTAGCAGCTTCTAGACTGTCTCTAGTAGAAACCCCTCTGAGAAAGGCTGCAGAAGTAGATGCAGCCCTGGTGGAATGAGATCTGATCCCCTTGGGGATAGCAGAAACAAATTCAATGGCTTATCCATTTGGAAACAGTCTGCTTTGAAATAGCCTTTCCCTCTGCCCCTGCAGCAAATGCCACCAATAGTTGTTCAGATTTTCTTAGAGATTTTGTACTATTTAAGTAGAATCTAAGTTGTCTGTGTACATCCAATCAATGCAGAATCCGCTCACCCTTGTTCTGTGGGTTGGGAAAGAAAGTTGGCAGATGAATGGTCTGATTAAGGGCCACACTGGATACCACTTTAGGCATGAAAAATGAATTGGTCCTGAGAGCCACCCTGTCCGGATGAAAAATAATGAAAGGCCCCACTGCCATAAGAGCCTGTAATTCTGAAATCCTTCTAGCTGAAGTGACGGCTAAAAGGAAAACTGTTTTCCAGGAGAGAAATTTTAGGTCTGCAATAACAGCTGGCTCAAAAGGAGGGAGAGTGAGTTTTTCCAAAACAAAATTGAGGTCCCATGCAGGAGTTGGTGCTCTCCTGGGAGGTCTTAAATTTTTGGCCCCTCTGAGATACTGCTTTAGCAGAGGATGACAGAAGAGGGGAGGTTCTGTGTTGTAATGAGCTGAAATGGCAGAGGCATGGATTTTTATGGAAGAAAAGGATAGGCCCTTGTGAAGCATCTCAGTTAAGTATTGCAGAATCTGAGGAATATTGGGCATTGCTGTGCTTAATCCTTGTGAGTGGTTCCAGGCATAGAATCTTTTCCATTTGTCAGCATAAGATTTTCTAGTACTAGGCCATCTAGCCTCCAAAATGACATCCATCACAGGTTTGCTGAGGGATGCCAAGGGTGAAATTAGTTGATTAGCCACGCTGCAGGATTCAAAGTTTGGAGCTGAGTGTGCAGAATTTGGTAGTTCTGCTGAGACAGTAGGTAAGGTGTCTGAGGCAGGTGCCACGGAGGAAGGTGTGACACATTGCGCAGGAGTGGGTACCAGTGTTGGCGAGGCCAGTCTGGAGTAATCAGAATAATTTTTGGTTTGTCCAGTTTGACTTTTAGTAGAACTTTGGAGAGCAGAGGCAGAGGGGGAAAAGCATAGAGTGATAGATTTTTCCAGCTGAATGATAGGGCATCCACTTTCCAAGCTTTTTTGTGATGAATTCTTGTGCAGAATTTGTCCAACTGATAGTTCTGGGGTGAGACAAAAAGATCTATGTCTGGGCTCCCCCATTTGTGTATCAGCATGTTGAAAACTTGTGGTTTCATTTTCCATTTGTGTGGGTCCATAAGCTTTCTGCTTAATTCGTCTGCCAGAGTATTTAGCTTTCCTGGCAGGAATTGAGCTTGTAGTTGTATTTGATAGGTCAAGGCCATGTTCCACAATGCCATGGCTAGTCTGCAAATGGGGTAGGAGTGTGTACCCCCCTGCTTGATAATGTACCACATAACTGTGGTGTTGTTTGTCTTTATCAGTAGTTATCCTGGATGAAGGTAGTCCTTGAAGACTGTCTGTACAGCTAGCATCTCTTTCTGATTGATATGTAGGTGCATTTGATTTGGGCTCCATTTGCCATGAATGCACTTCCCTGCTAGATGAGCCCCACAAGCATAGTCTGCTGCATCTGTAGTCAGGGTTTGGGAGGCAGGGAGTGGAGTGAATGGCAGTCCCTTGTTTTGGTGGCAGGCCTCTGCCCACCATAAGAACTCTAGTTGCAGGCAAGGTATAATAGGAATCATTGTTTCCAGGCTGTGACAATGTTGACTCCATAAACTTTTTAAGTACCACTGAAGTTTCCTCATATGCAGTCTTGCATATGGAATCAAGAGAATGCAGGAGGCCATGAACCCCAAGGCTTGCAGAATTTGTCTTGCAGACAGCAGTGTTTTTGTGGCCACCTGTTTGAAGTAAGTCACCAATTGAATTTACTTTTCTGGCATAAGGTAAGTCATCTGGGCAGTTGTATTCAAGCTTGCACCCAGGAATGTAATTTTTTGAGAGGGTACCAGTTGTGATTTCTTTTTGTTTATGGTGTACCCAAGACAAGTTAGAACCCTTTTTACAAATGTCAGATGCTTTAGAAGAACGTCCTTGTTTTCTGCCTGAATTAGACAATCATCCAGGTATGGACATATTTGAATATTTCTTTGCCTGCAAAATGCAATTACTGGTGCCAGGCACTTTGTGAAGACCCTGGGGGCAGTAGATAAGCCAAAGGGCAGTGCAGAGAACTGGTAATTCAAGTAGCCTGCTTTGAAGTGGAGGTATCTTTTGCAAGATTCCCTGATTGGGATATGCAGGTAAGCCTCTTTTAAGTCTAAAGTTACCAACCAGGCATCTTTGCCTAGCATAGGTAGTAGCTGTTGAAGAGTCAGCATCCTGAATTTTGGAATGTCCAGAAATCTGTTTAGAGTGGATAAATCCAGAATTGGACTCCATGATTTGTCTTTTCTGGGTACCAGGAAAAGTCTTGAATAGAAACCTTGTCCCTTTTCCTCTTCTGGTACTGGTTGAATGGCCCCCATGTTCATGAGGGAAAGAACTTGTTTCTGTGCCTCTGCTCACTGATTTGGGGGCAGATCTGGCTATCCGTTTGGGATTGGCAATGTGTGGAAATGAAATCTGTATCCCTGGGATACTATATTTAAAACCTATTTGTCCTGGGTAATAAGTTGCCAGTTTTGTGCATGAAGTGCCAGTTTTCGCCCCAAAGGGGTGGCTAAAAGGTAAGTGCTTGGTGATTGTAAAGAGAAGTCATTGAGACTGTTTACCATAGGGAGGTGCCTTGCTGCTTCCAGATTTGGAGGTTGAGGCACCCCATTGTTTTGACCTAAAAGTCCATTGTGACTGAAACCTGGAGCCTTTGGACTGTCTTGATTTGACTTGAGCAGCTCTCGAGGGGACTGGAAAGGACCAGTTTTTAGTAGGCCAGTGCCTACTAAATCTAGGAGGTTGCACTTATAAGAAATATTTCAGTTTGCATAGATTTAGCTTTAGCTTCCATCGTTTTTAACACTTCTTCGGACTTATTACCAAAGAGACGGTCCTGTTGCAAAGGAGCATCCAACAATTTTGCTTTAACATGGTCAGGCAGAGTTTGCTCCTTGAGCCAAGCATGCCTTCTTAGCACAGATCCAGTTACAGCAGCCCTGCAAGAGGCCTCCAAGGAATCAAAACCACATTGCAAAGTAAGTTTTCCAACTTGTTCAGCTGAATGTAATAAATCCTGCAAATCTTTATTTTCCACGCAGTCAGAAATTAACATAATTTTTTGTTTAAGTAGTCCCATGATATGCTGTTGATATTTAAGCATATGAAATTGACAGTTTAAAGCCCTGACTGCCAAGGTTGCAGACGTGTAAACCTTCTTACCCCATCTATCCAGCGCCCTGGAATCTCTACCAGAAGGGGTAGGATTTTTAGAAGTAGAGGCCTTAATGCCCTTGGGACCCTGAGAAATGGTTTCAGGGTCAGCAATAGGATTTTTGAAAAGGAATTTGTGGGAGTCAGGAACCCTGTAGTATCTTTCTGGCTTACAAGGAGCCGGAGGCAGAGAATCAGGAGTCATACTAGATTCTGAAAAAACATCATCAACAATGTCTAGAACATGAGGTATGGCCAAAGGCCTATGCTGAGGAAGAAGAAGAAAATCTCTAAGTCTTTTTTTAGATTCAAGAGAAATCCTGACTTTCCCAGTGGAAAGGTTCCCTTAAAGTATGTACAGTTTCCCCAAAAGAAAAATCCTCAGGGGGAGAAGCAGAAGGAATGAAATCTTCTGCATCAGAGTCCTCATAAGTAGGAATAGACAAATCCTGTTCATTAGAAGAGTCAGAAGAAATAGAATCCTGTTCCGAAGATAGTCAATGTCTTGCCTAGGCCTCTTAGAAGGGGGGTGGGGGTTGGCTACCCCTGATCATAGTAATTAAATCTTCAGCCATTTTGATAATTTGTTTTTTAGGTATTTTAGGTATAGGGGCCTACACATGTGGCCCAGGCATCAGTTTTTTAGACATAGATTTAGGTTTTGGCCTTAGTTTTGAAGATGGCGTCGGTCTAATATACAAATCTGTAGGCCTGAAAACACCCACAGAAGCCAGTGCCTGCACAGCGGCTCTGGACCCATCTAAGGTAGAGACATCCGTGGGTTCCAAAATTAAAGCAACTCGCGGCATACTGGACTCCGAATGGGTCTCAGTAGAGGCCTGCGAATCAGAAGTAGCAGGTATCAGGGGCTGCGAAAGCGCCTCACTGAGTACCGGCGAACCGGCGACTGGCTTAGGAGAAACGTCGTCGTCGGTTTTGGACCTTGACGGTCTGTCTCTTTTTCTTTGAGTTTTTTAGGTATTCCGGTAGTCAGATTGTTAACCGACAACATTTCTGGATAATTAAATCTTGAACCAAAATATTTAGAAGCAAAAATATACAGATGTTTGATCGTGCATTGATTAAATTTAGCACAAAACCGGCAGCAAGGCACATTGTGGTCAGGGCCTAGGCAAGAAATACAGTACAAATGAAAATCCTTATGAGGTATTTGCTTTCCACAAGTAATGCAATTATTAACTTTTACTGACATCGGTAAGAAGCAAGAAAAAGTTTCCCCAACGAGGTACTTAGCTTTTAGTTGAAGACTTTGGTTCTGAAACTCGAATACGACAATTTCAGGAGTCGGCTGACCGGCACTTGCAAACTGCTTCTGCTTTCGGCACCGTGCGGCAAGAAAGACTGATGTAATGGTGTCGGCTGTATGTTTTATACCCCTGATGACCTGACGTCATGGAAGAAGGGACAGCAACCGACGCAGGACCCAATACTTTGTTAATCAGGCCGACTGAGGGCAACCTGCCAGCAGATTACCCAGATGTAATGACTCCAACAGTGAAACACGAAGAGCATCATACAAAACAGAAAGTAGTGGGAAATAATTCAAATACACAACAGTACATCAAGGAGATTTAAATGTACCATGCTAATTGGGTCTATATTATATGTTCGAAGTTTGAAAACTTCAAACATTAAATAATTAAATTTAAATGTTCGAAGTTTCAAACATCGAACATATAATAAAAAAAAAAAAAACAAAAACAAACAGAACTTACCTGACTAGTGTAGGTAGGGGAAAGCCCCCCCTGCACCCTCCACCCCCGCTCTTTAAATATACCACTATAGTGTGGTAAAGGGAAGATTTCCCTTACTACACTGTAGTACGGTCTCAGAGTTGGTATATTTAAAGA